>NC_142798.1:20937370-21237370 GCF_049724085.1 Artemia sp. Qi Xiang Cuo | reverse complement strand
TTGTTCTTAAGGGCTTGCTTTGATTTAAATAAGTCTTGTCTGTCCTTGAAGGTCGTCTTAGGCCCTCTTTCTTTGTAAGGGCGTGGACTTGCCTTCTGGATGACTCGCGATCTTCTGCTAGATAAAGAAGGTCTGAGAAAGTGTGAAGTGCGAAGTTTTCATTCTACCTCTTTGGGAGACGCCCTTAAGGGTGAAAATCATGAATTAGCTATCGGAGATAATTTTCGTGGGACGGGACTGTCTTATCCGTTGGACATAACCGAGCCACCGAAGTTGCTGGGGCTGTATGCTGGGGCTTAATTGTTAAGGCGTTTAAGGATTTGGAATTTGAGATTCTATCAAGGTAGGTGATTCTGACGATTTGGCAGAGGGATCTAGTTACAAATTCGGCGAGTTGACACTGATCATCCACCTTCAGCGTCAAAGGCTTATAAAGGGTAAGGATATTGTTCCTTAAACAGAACACACATTTCATAAAAACTAGTGCTTTAATGAGAATGACCATTTTGCCTTTTAAGTATTGGGACCTGGGAAGGTGATTTAACACTTGCAGTCCACTCTTTTAGTTTCATCCAAGTTCTTGTCAAAACTAAGATAAACCTGTATAATTCAAGCATCAAAAGAAACATGTCAGTTTTTTTACTACATATTTACCTTTACAGAACTATAAAATACCTTTTTAGTGCTTTTATAGTACTAAATAGAACCTTTATGGTACCAAATGGCTTATTTTTTTTGTTTTTACTGTCGTTTTTACTTTATTTCAGAAAATTGGCTCCATCTTTGCCAAACTTTGTTTTGTCGTTAATTTCTGTTCCTATTCCTCCTGGACAAAATCTTCTATCCTTAAGAAAGGTTGTTGAGATACGGAGCATCTTTGCATTGATTCACTCCTAGTGGTATTTGGGCTAAAATTCAACTGAAACTAATGGTAAAGAGACAGAATACGTCTTGCTGCCCATTCTGGGATAGATTAAGCCATTGTTAGACTCACAGGCTAGTAATATAGGTCTCCGTTAGTGTAGAAATATTGTTATGGAGTAATAAGACCTTAATATCCAAAGTGCCTCAAAACTTGAGGTTTTTTTACTCTAAACTGAGGAAGCTACACGTCCAATTTAGATCTCAAGGCTCCTCACTTTCCTTGTCAAAAGCTGTACCGGGATATTTGGGATTCCAAGTTTCAGCGGATTTAATTTTTTTTTAAATTAAAACTATATAGCAAGCTCTTGCATGTTTCTCAGTGCCTATGTCGCAAACCGTCCTAGCTTGTAGGACAATACCTAGTATATGTATCGTCTTATATGGTCATATACCGTAGTTTAACTGGTATTAAACTTTGAAGAAAAAATATAATTTATTTGTGGTTCGTTGTATTTAAGGTTAAAAGTACAGATTAGGGAGAAAAAGAGAAAAGAGATGATAGAAAAAGCGTTTTAATGTGACAATTGAGCTTTTTTTTATTATGGCAAAGGATATAAATACGGAACTTGAATTGGGAAAAATGTTATGCTAGTTAAATATGGAGGACGAACTAAAAATTAAAAGATTTTCCCGATAAAGCTATATGTATACTCAATTATTTAATGCTACTGTTCGAACTAACTGACTTAAGTTTTAGGTACGCCGACGTCTAATTGTAGAAATTCAGGAAAACGAAGCTCCCATACTGTCAGTGCTTGAATTTGTCCGTCATGGTTTCAGAGATGTGTCAACTATCCTCGTACCCTATTGGCTTATTCTTTATCATGCGCAGTCATTTAATTTTTTCCTATCTTTAAATTCAGTCAATCCTTTTCTTGGAGAAGTTGCTTTGAAAGGATTAGTAAGCAACACGATCAATCTATCTCAAGAAGTTTTTACTAAGAGTATTTAATCTTTCTTTTTCAGCAATAAGTGTTATGATTGCTTCTGTGTTATCGTCACTAGCAACTTTAAAAGCGTCAACAATCCTTCATGCATACATGTTGACGCACATATTTCGTCTGCCCCCATCTTTCTTTGACACGACCCCATTGGGGAGAATTGTCAATCGCTTTTCAAAAGATGTAGATGTCCTGGATAATACCTTTCCATTTATAGTTCGAAGTTGGATTGCCTGCCTCTACGGGGTAATTCTTCCTTTGTAACTCAATATGGCTTAAAGAGATAGTCGTGCTTTCCTTCCCCTTAATTTATAACTGTTAAGTTTTAACCGTAAAAATGGACTTAAAAAACTTCCATTTAATCATTCTTCTTCATTTACGATTTGATTTAAAATAAAACTCAAGTTTAAATTTAGAATAATAATTTATTATTTGCATTTTTTCCTAACAGTTTATGTGTTTTTCAATAGTAGATTCTTTTTTAGCACAAAGTACATAGTTTTTAGGGAGTTACTATTCTAAATTCGTATCCTCGTGTTTTCTTTTACACAATTATCCCGTTGCTTCGGTTGATTTCTGAAGTAAATTATTCTAACCAAATTTTTGAACCAAAAAATATTTCAGTATGTGGATCTTCTGATTGTTATGTCGTCTGATCGGGGGTACATTTTTAAGAAGGAATGTGGAGCCATCTGGCTCTAATTTATTTCCAAAGAAGCTAGGAATGGTTCAAATTTAAATTTGTAGTTGGAGTCAGGTATATAACTGTGTACGCTTGGAGTGAGTCGACAATACAAAAATTGCAGCCCTGTTCAGACTATTAAATCATCACACCACAAGACTGTCCTTTTTGACGTAGCTACATTGCTGCTAAGTAGATTAATAGATAAAAAATTATTTATATATCCAAATCCCTTTTCTGAAAAAATGTTCACCCTCCCCTTATCCCGCCTGATGTTATTCATGGACCGTTTGTTATGCTTATTTACTAACAAAATAATTACGATGAGCATGTTATGGACAAGGTCAATCTCTGGTAAAGCTTTGAGTAATGGTCTTCCTAGGTTTTTAATTGGTTCTATCATGCTATGTTGCATAGTCGAATTCTATTTTGACTGAAATCCTTTAATTACTGTTTTGCTGCTTTTTCTATGTTTTTTTTTACAGTTTGTAGAAAAAGTTATTAAATTCACATGACTTTTTCGTTCCGTTTATTATATTTTGAGGCTGAAACATAAGGCTTTGTATCGGCTTCTATTACATGTTTAAAAGACTGGTGGGGGGGGGGGGGCACTAGGTGGCTAGATTCTTGAGAATCAAGTTATTTTTACGAACTCTCCATACTATCCTGCAATTTTTTGTACTATTGGCCTGTTTCCTGCTGTTTTGACGAAGTTGGCTAACCTGTTTGATTAGATTCTTATAATGAAAGCAAAACTACTAATCTAGTGGCCATGCTGCCTTAAGTTTGTGCTGGTCCTTTGATTTAATGTTCGCTAATTTCTGCCATTAGGATTGGCTTTTACAAGAATAAGTCAAGTCGGTTTATATTAATTTCCCGTTTTTAAATCCCAACCTAAACATTGAAATTGTGTTCTCAACCCGACTGAACATAGAAAGTATTTGTTTATACTGATGATTCATATCGGTAAATGGGGATTTTGGATCAGGAAAATTTCATTCTGCTTATAGTGTAGTTTTTACGCTTAACGAAAATGCCATCAGAATCATTTATTGGCCTCAGCTTTTGTGTAATATTCAGGAAAGTGCTCATTCTGCTACTGATGATTCGCAGTTCAGAATTGTTATGTCTTATTTTACTTAGCGCTAGTATTTTTGGTGTCACCAATATTTAAAATTTTATTCGTCTCTATCACTGAAAACAAAATTCGAACTAAAAAACAAATATGAAAGAACAGTTTCGCAAAGAAATTAGGAGAACTAAAAGATAAGGCGGAAGGACTTGCCTCTCTGTCTTAAGAATTGGCCACATTTCTAATTAGCCACATTTGAAATGGGACTGCCCCAGCCTTGATTAATAAGGCAAGAGCAATCAAAAATTTAAATTATTTGGAAATTTTTCAAGAGGAATGAAAATTATTGCAAATTTGTTTAACCGTAGCCCCCCAGACTAACGGCAAGAAAAGCGCTAGCATTGCATTCTTAAATTTAGTACAATGAGTTGTAAGAACATTTAATTCATCTTGGACAATAGTCTTCAAAGTAAAATATATTTTACTTTTTCACACGTTTTGTATTTTGTTACCTTTTGGGAGCTTATTAACTATTGATATTGCTGCTAAAAAGGGAAGAGGTTTACGTTTTTATCTTTAGAGTGAATTCTAAACGTGATTTGTTTTAAAGAAACGTTCATATGTCTAAAAGGGTTAATATCTGAAAGAAAAAATGGTTCGAGACCTTTGGTGCCGCTTTCTCATGTTTTGACAGTCATCGAGTGTCACAACGGAGCTAGAATTAGGCTGTTCTTAGAAACACTAGTTTTACCACAGTATTTCAACATCGTTGAAACATTTATGTTTTACCATATGTTTTACCACATTATGAAACATTTAGTTTTACTACAGTATTTTGACATCACTGAAACATTTGTGTTTTACCACAGTATGAAATATTTAGTTTTACCACAGTATTTCGACATCGTTGAAACATGTATTTTTTACCACATGTTTTACCACATTGTGAAACATTTAGTTTTACCACAGTATTTCGACATCGTTGAAACATTTATGTTTTACCACATTATGAAACATTTAGTTTTACCACAGTATTTCAACATCGTTGAAACATTTATGTTTTACCACATATTTTACCACATTACGAAACATTTAGTTTTACCACAGTATTTCGAAATCGTTGAAACATTTATGTTTTACCACATTATGAAACATTTAGTTTTACCACAGTATTTCGACATCGTTGAAACATTCATGTTTTACCACATATTTTACCACATTATGAAACATTTAGTTTTACCACAGTATTTCGACATCGTTGAAACATTTATGTTTTACCACATATTTTACCACATTATGAAACATTTAGTTTTACCACAATATTTTGATATCGTTGAAACATTTGTTTTACCACATTATGAAACATTTAGTTCTACCACAGTATTTCGAAATCGTTGAAACATTTATGTTTTACCACATATTTTACCACGTTATGAAACATTTAGTTTTACCACAGTATTTCGACATTGTTGAATCATTTATGTTTTACCACATATTTTATCACATTATGAAACATTTAGTTTTACCATAGTATTTCGACATCGTTGAAACATTTATGTTTTACCACATTATGAAACATTTAGTTTTAACAAAATATTTCGACATCGTTGAAACATTTATGTTTTATCGCATATTTTACCACATTATGAAACATTTAGTTTTACCACAGTATTTCGACATCATTGAAACATTTATGTTTTACGAGATTATGAAACATTTAGTTTTACCACAGTATTTCGACATCGTTGAAACATTTGTTTTACCACATATTTTACTACATTATGAAACATTTAGTTTTACCACAGTATTTCGACATCGTTGAAACATTTATGTTTTACCACATATTTTACCACGTTATGAAACATTTAGTTTTACCACAATATTTCGACATTGTTCAAAAATTTATGCAGAGACCTACAATATTTGGAGACTGCGTTGTCTTTTTTGCAGGGAATATGACGCTCAGTGGGTCTTGTACAGCTCTTCTTTTTATTTATGTCCTCTGGTGGCTACTTTAAGCATTCATTGTACGAATTTGATGAATTTAGTGGAAATAGAATCAGGAAGATTACTTAGTCACTTACGCCCTTATTGAGTCACTCGTAAAACAGTGAATCCTATTGTATGGCTAGGTGCTGTAAGCTTAAGTCCCTGAACAGCAGCCGGACTGTGGTAGTCTTTTGCACCGCTTTTCTTTATGATAAGTATCTTAATATGGTGAACCAAAAGGGAAGATGACTGAACAATCTCCGCGGGTCAAAGAGGATTAGGGTTTTTAAGGCTTACAAAGATATAGATGTCAAACTGGGGAAGGAGTTTTTCGAAGGGGACACACAGGCAGCTATGATAAGTTATTACGATAGTAACCGGAGCTTCTATTTCCTTACAGCTTTGTTTGGCTACTGCGAAGTTATTCCATACTTTGCGGCGGCAATTGCATCACAAAAGCTGCACAGGGAACTTACATCCAGAATATTAAGATGTCCTCAGTCATTTTTTGATACCA
Organism: Artemia sp. Qi Xiang Cuo; assembly: GCF_049724085.1. Taxonomy (NCBI): domain Eukaryota; kingdom Metazoa; phylum Arthropoda; class Branchiopoda; order Anostraca; family Artemiidae; genus Artemia; species Artemia sp. Qi Xiang Cuo. The sequence continues at coordinate 21,231,245 of NC_142798.1, read as the reverse complement.
TTCCAATTGGTCGGATCTTATGTCGCTTCTCTAAAGACATCGATTCGTTAGATGACGTTTTACCGCGTCTTCTAATTGACTGGGTTTACTGCCTTTACGAGGTATTTCTTTTCTTCGATTCTTGATTGAATTTGTTGGTGTAGGTTGTTTTTTCCCCTCAAGAATTTGTCTCTTTATTTTTTAGTTCATTGTGAAGTTTTTAGTAAGAGCACGTTTAACAGGTCTTCTAGTCTTATGGCTTTCATCAAGACTATTGCTAGTTCTTGATGAAACCTCCACTGATGTTGTTTTAGCTGATGCATAAGTTCAATTGGACAATTTCAGGTAAAAAAAAGAAAAAAGAAGAAAAATCTTGAACCGCTAGAAAAAGTAGCATAACAAGGAATTAGATATTCTTTTCTATTTCATTATTTGAACTTTTTTCTTCTGCGAAAAAGGCAACAATAATACCTGTGCTATTCATTTTCTACTGTTATCTGTTTAACTCGTATTTTCTTGAAGGTAACTATCTAGCCTTTTCCTTACTGGTTCTAATGTTGTTTTGTCCAGAAGTTCACAAATTCTCGTCTTGAAAAACTTCTTTTATGATTGTTGTAGTGATAGACCATTTAACCATCAATAATGACACGTTTCCCCTCTCCCCTTCAAACGGATAGATAATTCCTGTCTGGCTATTCAGGTTTTAGAAAGTCGGATTCTAAATCAAGCGCTCTCACCATGTGGACGCCTTCAGAGCCCGAGTGGAGTTGCCAGTATGGCCCTACATCCACTCCCATCGGTATAAAAGGGATCTGCCTTTCCCATTCCCCACTGGGTGTGGCTGCATCACCTTTACTTGATTGTTGAAATAACTAACAACATTTGTTGTGTTAGTTCCCCCTATGGCCGCTATGATTTAAATATGATAATTATAAGTACCTAAAGATTAAGTCTCATACCTCGGTTTTTCTTGTATAAGTCTCAAAAGGTATAGACATGTGCATACATAGGAATTCACCTAGGGGGAGGGGGAGGATACGAAATAATTTATAAATAATGTGAAAGTATGGGATGGGAGGGATAAAAATCTTGAGAAGTGGGAAGTTAGAGATGGGGGCTGAATGTCCCCTGTGAATGTGCCTGAGTATGGATATATCTACTTAAATAATTTTTCGGTATTATCTTTTATTGCTGAGAGATTAGTGGTGGTTTTGGAAGATGGGTAGGCAGAGGAGACATTTTCTCCGGGCACAGACATATTTAGGAGCAGAAAGTTTCAAATAACTAATCTAATATTCATAATCATTATGTAATTTTTGAAGGTTCATTTTTATTAAGATAAAGTAGAGGGTGCATTTGGTAGTAAGTATGAACAAATTGAATCCGAAATTGTCGTTTTTCCCATATAAAGTAGAAAAGTCAGATTTAAATTGAACAATTTTTTTAATAAATGAAAATTTTGTTAATAAATGAAAGTTTTATTAAATATTGGCCTAAAAATTTTTGGATACAGGGGGGAGGAGGTGCTAATCAATGTTTGCTTCGAGCGCAAGACAAGCCAGAACTGCAAGTGGATAGATTGAATTTCCGTTGATTGTGGTTTTCCGTTGGAGAGTGTATGTATATAATATGTCAGAGTTCAGAAAATGTCATGTTTCATTCTGATCATCAATTATTTATCCCCGTGAACTATCTCTTGGTCTTTGTGTGAAAGATTTGAAATTAGGGTCAAAAGTTGGATATTTGGAGAGCATACCCTTGAAATCCTAGAAATACTGTCTCTCTGTCTGTTTGTTTGAGTAAAAGGGGACCAGTGGAACACATATTCTTGTAATACTCTTGAGTAAAAAAATTCTGGAGTTTTTTTTTATATATTATCTTTATTTGGTTAAATTTCACTTGCATTCAGATGAGTGCCGTGAACTAAAATGACTGATCAATAATCACGTTTGAACAACATCTTAATTTGAGTGCATTTTCACTTTGGTCTATTTAGCTGATGGTTTCGTTTGGAAGCTCTCGCATTAAATGAGCTGTAGGTCATACATTCTGGTTAAGCCACGCGCAGTGTGTCTGGGGGGACTTGGGTTTTCCCCTTTAAAATAGCCAAGCCCTTCTCTGCCGTCTAAACAATCTTAGTTTTTCCGGTTGAACTTATTCTGCTTCAAATATCTTCAAAAGTTCAAGTTCAAAATTTTAATTTTAACAGTTACAAATGAAAAAAAAAAAAAAAAAAAATAAAACTTTCGTGCCGGAGAAAAACCTGTAAGGGTTTGCGGTCGCGCAAGAAAATTTATGTGGATAAAATAAAAAATAATCAGTTGGACAATTATGGCAAGAAAGAATATGATAATGGGGAAAAGTAATAGTAGGAGAACTTGGAAAAGGTGAATTTTGCAACTAGCTTCAAATGTTAAATAAGTGACAAATCGCTTAATTTAATTTTTACGCTGTTGTATTTGTCCTTGCCTATTTCATGTATTTTCTTTTTGTACTTTAGCTACAATAATTTTGCTTTAACGTTTGGCTTTTGGTTTTTGTTTTCTTTGCATGGCTTTTTTGTTTCCTTTGCTAGATTTTATGATATGTCAGATGATGATTCAGTGTCATTTGTGTTGTAATAAAAGTAAGTTCCAGAGAACTGTGCTTCGCTTGATGGAAAGAAAGGCAGTTTTTTCCTCTGTTTCGCACTACAACTTTAATTTCATTTTATTTTATTCGCTATAGAAAGTAAAACCAGTAGGGTATTGTGCGTCTGGGTATTTGTTACGTCATTCATATGAATTTTTTCTCCCAAAATTAAGGTCCTAAGCAAATTTTCCCTAAGTTGTTACCTATCTAGATCCTTTTTCACTCTGAAAAATGGTACTATGCCTATTTTCAGAAAAAAAATTACTGTTTGAAAAAAAATATATATGCACAGATAAACAAATAATTATGTATATAGGTCATAAATAAATTTTCCCAGGTCATGACCTATCTACATCGTTTTTTTTTACATCAGAAAACGGTAGTATGCTAATTTTCATAAAAAAAAATAAATTACAGTGCCGTTTCGAAGAAAACAACAAAAACATAAATAAATGTATATGCATGCATACAATTATTTAAAAAACTGTTTTTTTTCGCAAATCAACTTAATTTTATTTGCTATACAAAGTACAACTATTGGGGTATTGGGCATCTGGGTATTTGCGACGCTACTCATATGCAAAATGTTTTTTCGTAATTAAGACATTCAACGGATTATCTGAAAGTCGTGACCTATCTAGATTGTTTTTCCATCCGGGAAGAAAATGGTCAGAAAAAAGTTATTGTGCCGTTTTCGAGAAAACTTTACAAATAAACTACTGTTGTTTTAATATATTAATATAATTCGATAGTTTGTCATTTTTTGGCCGTCTTCGGTAAATTCCACAATTTATTTGTAAACGATTATCCACAGTATGTGCCTTTTCTGCATCCTATGCACGTTTGCCTAGAGAACAATTAATATTATAAGCTATCAGTTGGAAAATAAAGTGCCATGTTAATTTCGCTATGTTTAGTTTATGAAAAAAGAAACAAAGATTGTTTTGTTTCGTTTTGACAGATAAAACATAATGTTTCTTGGTGTATACCCTTTCTGTTAATGTATTTTGTGTTCCGAAACATATTCCATCAGCTAAGATTTATGCGTCAAAAATGCGTTACGCTGCTATAGGAATGTGGCATCTTACTGAACATGGTAAAAAAAATAATAATAAAAAAGAAAAAAAATGCAATTACCATTTAAATTTTGTAGGTTATATGTAAGAGTACACCTGAGAAAATAGCTTGGGAGGAAGGCACAGTCTTAAATTGTCGTTTAAGATGGCTAATATTTGAAGGGTTAACATATCATGTTGACTGTAGTGTGCTGTTTCTCTCGAGGCATTTTATGCTAGTATCCATATTCTATGAGCAACATTTTAACTGTCCAAAATGTAATGCACTAGCCTAGAAATAAGGCACCTTTCTGCATATAAAAGGCAATGCAGTTACAATATAATTCTATAAAAGTATATATGTTCCTTGAATATATGTTCCTCTCCTTGGCAGAGAGGAGGCTACACTCTTAAAATTTTATTCAAGCAGTTCAAAATTTGGTAAAATTTAATTTGATTAAAATCTGCGATTACCTTCTGTGTCCTTCTTCATCGTTTTAAATGTATGCAAAAAAAATGCATTGGGTATTGGCAGAAAAATATAGCATTTTATGTTTCCAGTAGGAAAATAACGCCTGTGAAAGTATGAAACTATCATATTTTTTTTTACTAATAAGAACATTTGCTCTGACAGAAATCTCTTCAGAAGGCGCGGGGCTGTTGTATGTGCCCATGTCCACAGATGTGTTAATTTGTTTTCTAAGCAATTGGGTAATATTCGTAGTATATACCCTAGCTTGTTGATAATATTGTTTTTGATAGTAAAATATTAACGCTCATAAAATAAAAGTATATATTATCTAAAGGACTATTAAAACAGTCAATTTTATTTGGATGTCCAATGAAACTCTAGTAGTTATTTTGTTTACCTTATCTTTCTTTGCGTTCAAAGTTATAGGTTTACAAACCTATATACCTATATATCTGTAAACCTGAAATATCTCTGATTTGTAAAACAATCTAAATGTAAACGCGAATGAAAAGGAACAGAAAAAGACACATAATAATCTTTCATTGTTGCTTCTTATTGTATGTTAAATGTAATTCGTTATTAATTAATATATGGGATTTTATTATTTTTAGGTAATTGCTACTATTGTTGTTATCAGCTACACTACTCCAATCTTTCTAGTCATGGTCCTACCCATTGCCGTTATCTATTATTTTATGCAGGTATTTTTTTTATCTTCTTTTTTTTTGCCTTGTCTTTCTTCTTTTCCTTTTTTGTAATTTTTTTTTTTTTTGTATTTTTTTTGCCATTACTTTTTGTATCTTAAGCGAAGAATACTTTATATTGCCATAATTAATTACTCAAATTTTTCTTTTATCATGTGGCTACTTGTACTTACAGCAGCACCAGGTGCTTCCCACCTCAACTAGCATTTGAATTCAGATGCTGTTTGGGAATCACTTGGTTATGTCTAATATGTCATTTTGTCAGGGAGGAAAATTCTTATACCCCTAAGGTGTACAATGACTGAGAAGGGGGTATTTCAGCTAAATATGTATCCTACCCTCTTTATTCGATAATACTCAGATATATAACATTGGTGATTTTTGTGGCAATATTTGATGCGCAAACTATGTTTCCCAACGTGGGAGCTGTCTAAGATACACTGAAAGACTGGTATGGTTTCTGTGCTTCCTGTTTCAAATGCATCTTAATTTTGTGTACAGTATTTCATTTGTACAATATGAAGACATTCATCTATGGAAAAGAATTTTCTAGATCATTGCGTTGTAATTTTTATTACAAGTAACAAAATTGATTATAAGGAAGACATTCTTAAAATAGTTTGTTGACAAAGAAGATTTTTTTTTCACGAATTTAGGCGTATAAGACCATGAAATAGAAGTCTTAAGGCGTGTGAGACCATGTATTTCAAAAACGTTTTAATTGTTTTAAGCTAAAACCAGGACAGCCTTCTGATGTTAGTAACAATTCCTTCCTATTAATATTTTCCTTCCTGTGTATTTAATTTGAGATTATAAATGTGGGAAAAAAAATTATTAATGAAAAAATTCATAATGAAACTCCATAATAATAGAGATTAACCCCTCCACCCGACAAAACATAAAAATAATATATTGGCCACGTAGTAATATATTTTTAGAAGCTAAACTGTCTACTTCTATATCAAATTGTAATTCAATGTATCCAGATGCTTAAACGTATAAGTAAATAAAAAAGAGCCTTGAATAAGTTTTCTTAAAAGATGGCATTAGCAGTTAATTCTTAAAAGATGACATTAGAAGTACTCCCTATGTAGAATCTCAAATGAGACGCATCTGCAAGGAAATACGGTATACAACAGTGAATTTCAGTGTGCCATTGTTCACTATAGTCTAAGTGATTTTTTGATTTTGTTGTTGCTGTCGTGGAAATGTCTATTTTGTGTCAAAAGGAATGTATTTGCGGTGACTTTTATTTTACTCTTTTATTCATAAGTAATCTGCAGCCAAAACACACAGAATTTTTGTTGGTACTTACTGTGGCAATGCTCTGTCGGATATAAAACCCCGATACCGACTAAGACACGTCAAGTGCATAATGATTTTGAACTTGGGTATTAAGAGGGTTCTTGCGCATCAAAAAAGTTCGAAGTGGAAGAATTGGAGGAATTGTTTGATCGATACCCATATCAGACGCTAGCTGAACGTAGAAAAATATCTACAAGCGGTTGAGTCAACAGTTTTTAAAAACATAAGGATAGGACGAGTGGAAACGAAGTCATATAGTAACTCATGTCACGAAAAAAACAATACTAAGAATGAATAAATGAAAACCAGAACGAAGAAGCGCACCAAAGGTACCTATAATTAATTTTAAAACAGACAAAATTTATATTATAAACAAATGAAATCAAGTCCTAAAATATGCCATTGGCCAGTTCTCCATGCGTGGAATTTGTAATGGTGACATTTCTGTAAGAAAAAACTGTATTTAACCTTGAATTTCTGTGGGCGATTGTTGACTATAGTAACAGCTTGATTTCGTTAAAATGAAATCAATTCAGACCTAAAACAAATAGAAATTGTCGCAAATAAGAGTAGGGCTATTGCCCCCCTAAACCCTCTGAGGCCCCCCTGTCGACCCTTTAAAAGTTGCTGAACTAAAAGCGTTATATATTGTGAAATAGTATGTTTTAATTTTCAAAATTTCAACTAGAACAAAAAAGAAAATCGTTGAAATAATCAAGATAATAGGAATAATTACATTTGTTCTAAAAGGACACGTTTGTTGCAAAAAAAATTGCTTTTGATACATAGAAAATTGATGCCTTGGTAAAGCTTTTGAGTGGACATTGATAATTTTGAAGCAACCCGTAGCCTATAGTTTGTTGAAACAATGTTTCGAAATGACAAATCAATAAATAATTTAGCAATTGATTTTGCTACAAATTTGAAAGAAATGCGTTTAAAAATAAGAAAGTATGGATATAAACTTATGAATGTTAGATTAATTAACTAGATTGATTGTTTAAAGTATAACGACATGTATTCCTGAAAATCGCAGAAGTTTTTTGAATTTTCGAATAGAGAAATTGTTGAAAATACATTCTGTTTTTAGTAAAGCTCCATTGACTTCAAGGTTTTGGAGGGTTTAAATGACGCTAGTACTACGTTTATTTATAACAATTTCTGCCTGTCTTAGGTTTGACCTGATTGTTCATTTTAATTTCTGTTCCTTTTAAGATTCATCTATTCCTCCATAGCAGTATTCGTTATTTTTGTGTTTGATAATATTATTCAATTTTTAATTCCTGGGGCCCCATGGCCCAGGAAAACCGTCCTCTGTAAAAAACTGTTTATTTAACCCTATTTCCGGAAGTCATTCTTTTCTTGTGGTTTGCGTCCTCTTGTCCAAGCAATTAAGAATATAAATTTTGAGCTAATCAGAAAAGAGTTCCCAGGGCTACTTTGGAGGGTACCAATCACTGTATATGAATAACATAACAGTAAGATCAAAGCTTATTGATTTTTGGCACTACATCCTCGGCGCATACAAACAGCTCCTTCTATTTACTCCGTCATTAGCGGGTCAGTGTAAATTTGTCAGTCACTGAATAATGGTGCTCTCATTTGATCTGCCATCAGCGGTCCAATTACCCTGGAATACGTATTTTGACAGAAACTTTCTCAAAATGCCTTTGAAACCAACTCGAGACTTCGCAACCTACTTTTAATTACTAAAAACATCTAATAATAACATTGCACTACTAATTGCCGATTTTTATTTATGTATTGGAATAAATTAATTTAAAATTGGGTTCTTTAAAATTTAGTGTTACAACGTTGAAGCCCAGTTTTACGTTCAAGAGAAATCTGACTTGTCTACCCGTGAAAAAATCGAGTGTCGCTTGTGTTTATAGTTGTTTAAATGTTCTCCGGAGCACTTGCATCTCGGTTTGGGTTTTTATAATGGTTGAGATAGGTAATGATCATACTATCTTATGTTTATATACAGTCGTACCAACATAGGGAATAACATTTTATGACCCCAGTTTCAGAAGGTCTTTGCCCCCAAATTATTGTTTGTGTATGGGGGTTTTCTTGGCCTAGGAATTTACAGTGATAAGTTTCTAAGCCGATATGGGGAAGTCAGTTTATTAGGGTTTTTTTCAGAGCACAATATCCTGTATCTGTTTTCTAGTGCATTAGGGTCTTGTTTCCCCAAGGACTTAAGGAAATTACTTTAGTCTAATTAGAAATTAGTTTTTGGCCTTTTTTTCGGGGGGGGGGGGTAAAATAAGTTTTATTATTGATATTTAAATTTAAGTTTGCAATTTTCATATAAATTTGTTGTTAAATTAATGAATTTTATTTTCATGTGAGGCTCCCCTTGGACCAGGGACTAACAGTTGTAAGTTTCAAATCATTCACTTGTCCGTTTTTATCTCTTTTTCTTTGTTTCCTTTTTAATATTTTATTTTCTAATTATTTCAATATTTTGGGGTTCTTTTGGTCTGGACTGGCATTTACCTTTGAGCCGATCAAAAAAGAGTTTTGACCCTATTTTATTCTCCATTTTGGGGAACCCAGGCCCCTAAACGATTTTTTTTATATTTTTTTTCACCTATGTGAGAAAATGCCTGTTAAGATCTGAAATTTAGTTTGAAGTATGAATGTTGGCTTGTTCTTAATTGTTGTTACATTATTTAATGCTTTTCGGTATTTATATTGATTGCTAAAGGTTTTTTCCGTTGTACCTTGCTTTTTTGACGATTGTAAGATTAGCGAACATAAAATGTCGTTTTTTTTTAAATTTTTGTTGTATTGTTTTTTTGTTTTTTTTTTAGCATTTTTACGTTGCTACATCACGACAGCTGAAGCGTTTGGAGTCAATAACTCGCTCACCAATCTACTCCCATTTTGGTGAAACAATTACCGGTAAGTAGTTGTTTTGCCTAAAATAACTTTTTAGCAAGATTGAATATTTCTTAGTTCTATGCTTATCTCAGATTAAGCTTTTAATTGTGTATGTAACTTTGGACTAGATCAGAATAAGAGCTGCTTACAATTGTGGTACTTATGAAATAAGGATATTAACTTTAAAAACATCCAGTTATAATGCTCAATTGCCCATACACTGTTTGTGTTATAATGGATCGTTGTGATTGCACATTACAAACTCAATTCGTCGCACTACATGTAGAAACTGAACATTCACACCCTTTTTGTGACACAAAATTTATATCTCATCAGTCGCCTGATATTTTATGTGTGTTCTTGCAAATAATATAATGGAGCACGACGTTGAAGAATTATGAATATCTTGAAGGACGGTTTACGATAAGCGCAACCCTAGTGGCAAATCTAGAATTTTGAGGTTAGGGGGAATGTTTTGAATTGTATTAACTATTTTTTGCTTGAAGTGTTTATATAGATGTGAGTAAAAACTGGAGCATAACTAAAGGAACAATTGCCCCTTGCCCCGCCCCCCTCTGGGTCTTCCAAATCCGTCCATGGAAGGAAAAAAAACGGTAAAAAGTGAAATAAATTCTGATATTGAAAAAAAATATCTTTTCTATATATATATATATATATATATATATATATATATATATATATATATATATATATATATATATATATATATATATATATATATATATATATATATATATATATATATATATATATATATATATATATATATATATATATATATATATATATATATATATATATATATATATATATATATATATATATATATATATATATATATATATATATATATATATATATATATATATATATATATATATATATATATATATATATATATATATATATATATATAAAAAAACACACACACACACACACACACACACACACACACACACACACACACACACACACACACACACACACACACACACACACACACACACACACACACACACACACATAAAAAATATATATATATATATATATATATATATATATATATATATATATATATATATATATATATATCTGTGTGTTTTGAGAAACATCAGGAATTTAAGTTATTTCTAATTTTTCCTTGATTCTATAGTTTTCCATCCCCTTTTTAAATCTTTAATTTTCATATAGGTCGCTTCTAATTGCGTTGGACCATATACCTTCAACCATATTATTTATATGTTTTATTATTTATATAGTTTTATTATGCATAATTTATTATTTTAGGAGTATCTGTCATTCGAGCTTACTCCAAAGAGTGTCGGTTTATTAAAGAGAACGAGTCTAAAGTCGATACAAATCAAATTTGTTATTATCCCAGCATTGTTGCCAACAGATGGCTTGCAGTTCGTTTGGAATCTGTCGGAAACTTGATTGTTCTTTGTGCATCGTTGTTTGCAGTCTTTGGAAGAGAATCACTGAATCCTGGACTAGTGGGCCTTTCTATAAGTTACGCTTTGAATGTAAGTTCTATTATTTTCTTTTTTTCATTATCTTGTTCAAGATTTGTCTAGCTCTCAGCGAGTTAATGTTAATGAGTTGAATACGATCTAAGATTGCAATGCAAATATTTCGAGGGGACAAACGCCTCTCTTCTGAAGAAGAGAGGAGTTTGTCCCCTCGAAATATTCGCTTTGTTGTGTTTTGTCAGTATTTTCATTTGGCCTTTAGAAAACCCCTTTTTTCTCGTTTTTCTTTCTTTATGTTATGTCAGGCCAATGTGGTTTAAGAAATTATATAAAAAAAAATGTAAAAGTAAGTAAAAACCAAACGAGGGCAGTTTTTAGCCAGTGAAGGAAGGAGAAAAAAGTTATAAAAAAAAATAATTAAAAAACGTGTTCCCGTAAGCTCGTAAGTCATTTCTCTATTTGGAATGGTTTACTTCAAAAGGTAATTTTTATTTTATGATATACTTTTTTTCTTTTTCTGTTTTTTTTTTTAGGTGATAGGACGGCTTACTGGATATCTTTGCCAGAAAATCGGGTTCCTGTATTAATTTTTTTTTTCAACTGTCTAAAACCACCCTGTTCGGTTTCTTAATTATTTTAATTTTTTTCTTCTTATTCCTCGTCAATGAGTTAATATACTGACAAGGTTGTGTTATTGATGGTTTCAATTTTCTTCATTCTAATCATCTGGTTTAATAACTGCGGAGGAAGCAGTGCCTTCTAATTATGATAAGTAGTTTTAATAAGTTATAAACAAATGAATTTGTAATTAATAATAATTAATAGTATTAAGTAATGAAATTTCAAATTCATTTTCTTCTTTTTTTTATGCACAAATGTCGTTTCTGCATAATAAGTAGTAAACAATATAATAATATTTATTACTAATATTATTATAAAATATTAACCAGATAGTTCTAATTTATGTCAAAATAGCGAAAAAAGAATATACAATTATGTAGTCGACTACCGCTATCAGTGGGTACAAAGGTTTTTTACAACTAAAAAACTTTTAACATAACAAGAGTTTGTATATTCTGGAACTCGCCTTTATTTTTTACCCAACTCTTTTACCACGCCCTCAAACGAGCTTATTATAATTAGCTGCTATTCCTGAACTGCAATTGCTTATTGTAATTAGTTGTTATAAGCGCAATTATTATGCTCCATACAACGCCGCTTGAGTAGTAGTGTTAATTTTTCTTGATGTATTTGTAAATTGTAAGAAATGGTCAAAATATAACGGTCTAGCTCTCTCTTTCTATAAGTTATGGTGTTCTTACTGTACGAAAAATTATATTTAACAGCAAGGTTAGAGTTTGGAACTCCTTAGTACATTTTAAAAAAGATTATAACAGGAAGATTTTAATTTATCCTGATAAATAAATACACCAGGTATTTTCTGTCTAGAAAACAACGAATTGCAGCTTATTGAATCATGACGTACTATTGAACGCAATTCCATCAATGCAGTTGCCTACTCAACGTTAAACATTGCAAATAGGAAGAAATTGTGAAAATATAATGGGCTAACTTTCCCTTTCTGTACGCTACGGTGTTCCTACTTTACAAAAATCGTAGTTAAAATGAAAAAAAGCTAGACTTATAATTTTTGCTGCTCCATAGCACCTTTTAGAGAAGGTTCTAATAGGAAAATTTTGATTTATTCTAATAGATCAATTCACCAGGATTTTCTATAAAAAAAAGAACGAATTGCAGCTTATTGAGCCATGACGCATAATAAGTAGCCTAAAGAATTAATTCATTAAGTTTTTATACACACTATTGAACGCAATTCCATAATTGCAATTGCCTATTCAACGCCAAAAATTACAAAATCAATTGAAATAAGTTTATTTAGCGCAAGGCTAAACCGATTTCAACCTTTAACTTTTCGACTTTAACTTGTATTCCTTTCAAGTGTTTCTGAAATATTGAACTTTGAGAAAATCAATATCTTAAATGATCGCTCTATCTCGTCCATTAGAAGCTTTTTTTTAGTGTGTGCGGCCAAACTATTCAGAATTGGTTAGAATCCTAATAAACGGCAGAAAAATAAAAACTGACACCCTCTTTCCCGGAAATTTTAGGAAAACCATTTAACTTAACCTGTTTTGTGCCAGAAATAGAGATATTCAGATAAAATGAAACTTGCGTCATTAGAAAGTCCAAAATTTTGTCGTTTCGATTGAACAGAGCAGAATTCTTTTTTTAAAGTTTAGGAAAGGGCACTCCTTAAAAATATTATTGCACATCTGCTTGAAAAACATTAAAAATCTGCTCAAAGAAGAAATTTGACAGCATTGGGAGTTCCCTGCTGTGCTAACTGACTTGATTGAAAATTGTGCATGGCACATAATTCATATTATTTTATGATGTTTATACATTGAATCGAGACAGCGCTTTTCATAACAGTTAGAAAGATATTATACGTTTTCTTTATTTTAAACTACCCTCCCGTTAGCTTTTCGAACTGTTGACACTTACGATCTCATGTCAATTTTCATACCAAAATTGCTTTGGAATTTCCCTATGTTGTTGGAATAATTCTCTGATGGATTTTTTGTCTTTGAGAGGTTCAGCCGACGCTGAGAATCACAGAATGATTTTTACGATATGTGAAAAAACATCCGATTATGATTAGTAAATTTTATTGGAATTCTTTCTAAATAATTTCATGAGTCTTTATAAACGTCAGTATTTCAGGTACAAATAGCCACGTGAATTATGATTTTACCACATAAAATAATGCTATTGCTGTAATTAAAAAAAAAATATTGGGCCAGGATAGTGTAAATATAAGGTTCCTTGCCAAGCTGGTATTGGAGTAAATGGTGTCGTTTTACAATGACTTTGTGAGTATGTAGGGGAAATTTAATACAAATCTCGTTTAATGTTTAATTTACAAAATCCTTTTTTGCTAAATTTAAAAAAAAACAAGACACCAAACAGGGCATATAAAGTATGACCAAATATGGCCTAAAAATTAAATATTTAAGAAGCAGAAGAGAAGCTTCCGTAAATGAGTCTGCTTTTAATTATACTAGTAAATTGTACTAGTAATATACTAATTATACTATTAGTAAATTATACTAATTATTGAATTACTGAAAGTAATATGTCACCCTAAAATGTAGGCTACCTTTTTGAGCAAATTATTGAACCTTACAATTAAAATGTTAAAGATTAAAATTGTGCAACTCTTTAAGTTGAACAGCATGTATCTAAAGTGTGGATGTCAACGGTTATGCTGAATCACTTGATTATTTATCGGAAGCCTTATACATTCATGGCTTTATTTAGCATGATTTTTTTTTTTTTTTTTTTTTTTTTTTTAAGTTAGAATTAAAACTGTAAACATGAACCCTTTAATCCCCAGTCTTATTTTTAAATTTTCATAGTTATCATAAAACTAATTATTTATATGTGTAACTACTAGTATTGGGTATAGATCATTAAAATTTCACATTTATATAAACAAATGAAAAAAAAAAACCGGTATAGGTCTGCTGCTTTAAACCACGATTATAAATCTATTAATCTTATCCATGCATTTCGTTCTACTTGTCATTCTAAGAACTACACTTATGACCAGGATGACCAGGTCTATTTCCGGCAGTCTAGTATGATTGTGGGCAGGGCCATCTCTGTCTCTCTGATTTTAGATGACGTTTACAGTTTAGCCCAAGCTATAGAAAATGCACAGTGATGGCGTTCTTCAAGTTTTTACCGATTCTTGCGAGTTTGTTTTTAGACCGACTAACTGTAGATACTTCTTTTTGATGCATGAATATTCATTTTTTTTTTCTTTGGAAGCTCACTAAGTATGTTCTGAATTTAGAATATTTTGTAGGTGTCATCACATCAAACTATGTATAAATATTGTGAGCGTAACCAGAACAGGTATTAAAGGGAGAGGGTATTGTAGACTTTCTTTCCAATTTTCCAAATCTAGGCACGTCTAGAATGTGAATTGAATTACTGTATTCACATTTTAGCTTACTAATGTAAGCTTTCGTAGCAAGAATAAACCAATTCCAAAAGAAAAAAAAAACCAATAAATTAAAACACACGTTTTTGTACTTTACTTCTGTATGGAGTGTTTACTTGTCTTTCTATTTTGAATCCTTCTACTCTTTGCTTGTATAAGATTGAAGTGAGTTGAATCTTAAGCTTTCTATTTATTTACTCTATCTACTCTTCAGATCATCCAGACGTTGAATTGGTTCATGAGTGACCTCAGAGGTAGAAACAAACATTGTATAATGGCGTTTGGTGCACGTATAGATAGTATTGTATAGATTGTATATAGATGACGTTTGCAGCCCAACCTCAACGATCCCGTTCTTCTGCTTTTCGCTTTCTATTACAGCCCACAATTTTGATGTTGCAGCGCTAGTTGCACTAGAATTTTTTTTTTTTTTTTTTTTTTTTTTTTTTTTTTTTTTTAAGCTACAAAAAAAACTAATTTGACCCTGCCCAAAACCAGTTATGATCATAATAAGTGACAATCTTAAGCTTTCTATTAATTTATTATGTCTACACTTCAGATCACCCAGACTTTGAATTGGTTCATGAGAATGACCTCAGAGGTAGAAACAAACATTGTGGCGGTTGAAAGAATCAAGGAATACGGCGAGACCCCTCAGGTATTCTATTTATTTTTATTGATATGCATTTTTTTGAATCCGTATTTTCAGTTCTTCTGAGGCTCCGTTTTTGTTTTGTTTTTTAGTTACCCTCCATTTTTCTAAGACAGAATGGTTTACAGTCTCTCTACAAATGATAATGTCAATAAAATTCTGTGGCAAAAACTAAAGACACTTATTTAATGCAATTCCTAATAAACTAAACAGCTTAATGAATTATTTAATTTAATAAAGTTAGTTCAATTAATCATTAAATAAAATAAACTTTTAATTGAAATACTTCAATTTGCTAAATTGGATAATTTAATTTAGTTTAAATGAAATATCTTCTAGGAGTTTATTATTATTAAATTGTGCCATATAAGGTTATCAAATGTCTATGTGGGTAGGCGGGGGGGGGATTTATAATGTTCAGCTCAGATATCCACTTTTTAGTCAAACGTAGTGTTAGCTGTAAAAAAGTCAAGAATTTTGACTTTTAACTCCGACTTTTTCATTAGCACTAAAGTACTAAAGCTCCATCAGTAAGGCCATTTCAGAGTGTAAGGCGTAGTTAAGCTTTTGTGTACCTCGCAATCGCTAACTTTAAACTTTTATTTACTGTTCTGTCTATATTAGGCTTCATTATCCTGGAAATGCTCACAACTTAGTCCTTAAGTTGCCTGCTCTAAGGGACAAGTCTGAAAATTAAAGTCTTATTGTAACCATTAATGAAAACAGACTAAAAGTAGATTTGACTACCTAAAACTAATAATGCTTGTAAAACTATAAGAACAAAAGTAGCTTTGCAGAAAAAGTACACAATGTAAAGTACAAAGGACACTAAAAATAAAATCTGATTCTTTAATTTGGTCAAGTGAAAACATACACAACCATATGTGTCTGTAACCAAATAAACCATATGGTTTACACCGTAAACCATAAAGTACCAAGGACACTAAAAATAAAATCTGATTCTATAATTCGGTTGAGTGAAAACTTACACAACCATACATGTCTGTAACCAAATAAACCATATGGTTTACACCATACCAAGGACACTAAAAATGAAATCTCATTCTATAAATTGGTTAAGTGAAAACTTACACAACCATATGCGTCTGTAACCAAATAAACCATATCGTTTACACCGTAAACCATAAAGTACCAAGGACACTAAAAATGAAATCTGATTCTTTAATGTGGTTAAGTGAAAACTTAAACAACCATATGCGTCTGTAACCAAATAAACCATATGGTTTACACCGTAAACCATAAAGTACCAAGGACACTAAAATGAAATCTGATTCTTTAATGTGGTTAAGTGAAAACTTACACAACCATATGCGTCTGTAACCAAATAAACCATATGGTTTACACCGTAAACCATAAAGTAACAATGACACTAAAAATGAAATATGATTCTTTAATTTTGTTAAGTGAAAACTTACACAACCATATGCGTCTGTAACCAAATAAACCATATGGTTTACACCGTAAACCATAAAGTACAAAGGACACTAAAAATGAAATCTGATTCTTTAATGTGGTTAAGTGAAAACATACACAACCATATGCGTCTGTAACCAAATAAACCATATGGTTTACACCGTAAACCATAAAGTAACAAGGACACTAAAAATGAAATCTGATTCTTTAATGTGGTTAAGTGAAAACTTACACAACCATATGTGTCTGTAACCAAATAAACCATATGGTTTACACCGTAAGCCATAAAGTACCAAGGACACTAAAAATTAAATCTGATTCTTTAATGTTGTTAAGTGAAAACATACACAACCATATGCGTCTGTAACCAAATAAACCATATGGTTTACACCGTAAACCATAAAGTACCAAGGACACTAAAAATGAAATCTGATTCTTTAATGTGGTTAAGTTGAAACTTACACAACCATATGCGTCTCTAACCAAATAAACCATATGGTTTACACCGTAAACCATAAAGTACCAAGGACACTAAAAATGAAATCTGATTCTTTAATGTGGTTAAGTGAAAACTTACACAACCATATGCGTCTGTACCCAAATAAACCATATGGTTTACGATGTAAACCATCGTAAATCATACGGTTTACGATGTTTTACGAAGTACCAAGGACACTAAATATGAAATCTGATTCCTTAATTTGGTTAAGTGACAACTTACACAACCATATGTGTCTGTAAGCAAATAAACCATATGGTTTACACCGTAAGCCATAAAGTACCAAGGACACTAAAAATGAAATCTGATTCCTTAATGTGGTTAAGTGAAAACATACACAACCATATGCGTCTGTAACCAAATAAACTATTTGGTTTACACCGTAAACCATAAAGTACCAAGGACACTAAAAATGAAATCTGATTCTTTAATTTGGTTAAGTGAAAACATACACAACCATATGTGTCTGTAAGCAAATAAACCATTTGGTTTACACCGTAAACCATAAAGTACCAAGGACACTAAAAATGAAATCTGATTCTTTAATGTGGTTAAGTGAAAACTTACACACCATATGCGTCTGTAACCAAATAAACCATATGGTTTACACCGTAAACCATAAAGTACCAAGGACACTAAAAATGAAATCTGATTCTTTAATTTGGTTAAGTGAAAACATACACAACCATATGTGTCTGTAAGCAAATAAACCATTTGGTTTACACCGTAAACCATAAAGTACCAAGGACACTAAAAATGAAATCTGATTCTTTAATGTGGTTAAGTGAAAACTTACACACCATATGCGTCTGTAACCAAATAAACCATATGGTTTACACCGTAAACCATAAAGTACCAAGGACACTAAAAATGAAATCTGATTCTTTAATTTGGTTAAGTGAAAACATACACAACCATATGTGTCTGTAAGCAAATAAACCATTTGGTTTACACCGTAAACCATAAAGTACCAAGGACACTAAAAATGAAATCTGATTCTTTAATGTGGTTTAGTGAAAACTTACACACCATATGTGTCTGTAACCAAATAAACCATATGGTTTACACCGTAAACCATAAAGTACCAAGGACACTAAAAATGAAATATGATTCTTTAATGTGGTTAAGTGAAAACTTACACAACCATATGCGTCTGTAACCAAATAAACCATATGGTTTACACCGTAAACCATAAAGTACAAAGGACACTAAAAATGAAATCTGATTCTGTACTGTTGTTAAGTGAAAACTTAAACAACCATATGCGTCTGTAACCAAATAAACCATATGGTTTACACCGTAAACCATAAAGTACCAAGGACACTAAAAATGAAATCTGATTCTTTAATGTGGTCAAGTGAAAACATACACAACCATATGCGTCTGTAACCAAATAAACCATATGGTTTACACCGTAAACCATAAAGTACCAATTACACTAAAAATGAAATCTGATTCTTTAATGTGGTTAAGTGAAAACTTACACAACCATATGCGTCTGTAACCAAATAAACCATATGGTTTACACCGTAAGCCATAAAGTACCAAGGACACTAAAAATGAAATCTGATTCTTTAATGTGGTTAAGTGAAAACATACACAACCATATGCGTCTATAACCAAGTAAACCATATGGTTTACACCGTAAACCATAAAGTACCAAGGACACTAAAAATGAAATCTGATTCTTTAATGTGGTTAAGTGAAAACTTACACACCATATGCGTCTGTAACCAAATAAACCATATGGTTTACACCGTAAACCATAAAGTACCAAGGACACTATAAAATGTAATCTGATTCTTTAAATTCGTTAAGTGGAAACTTACACAAACATGTTTGTCTTAAAAAATAAGGAAGACTTAGGAGCTAAATTTTCAATGCCAAAGAAGGTTGATGCAGATATGCAGTTCTGACACTTGGCTGGTGCCAACTTTAAAAAATGAACGTGCACGAAAAAGGAGCAGAAAATGAGCTAAAAATATACCACAACGTAGCTCTAGAACGTGTAACTTTCCTGATTGTGGCAAAAGACAGACACTGCCATTAATTAGCAATAAACTGAGTAAAAACAAAACCTTTTGACTCAATGATTAAACTTAGGGGGAGGAATTAAAATTCGGAATTAAAATTAAAAAATTAGTGGGAGGAAACCAAGGGGGAGGAATTAAAATTAGGTATAACCCTAGTATCGTGTTTCCAAATAGAAATTGAAAAGGAATATATGTATTATTGAACATCTAAAAATCTAAACTATGCATGAATATGTATATCAATAAAATTATTCAAGATTAAACACATGAAATTATTAGTTAATTGACTTACTTACTGGAAGATATAGTTGGAAAGATTAATTAGACTATCCTGTTTTGTTGTATTCGTCCCTTTAATTGTTTATTGACTTATCAATAGAATCCATTGTTCTTCTCATTTGAAAAACATCCCTTTTTTTACTTAATTTTGAAATATTCTCAATGGCCTGTATTTATTCAGTAGTAAACGGTTGTACCGCCCGATTGATTGTTGAAACACTTGACTATATGATCAACGTAAATTGAGTGGTGCAATCATTCAGTTCGGCTTTTTGTGTAAAAAAGAAAAGATACTGCATGTTTCAATCGCGATTCGGTCTGGCAATAAAGGAGAGAATTGAAGCAATAAGAAAGATGTTAATAGCTTAATAGCAAGCAAAATAAAGTCGTAGAAAATCCCGGTTTACCGAATGAATGGGTCAAAAACTGTTTTCATTTTGATGTCCTTGGTTCTTTAAAGATAATAACACAGTGGCAATGTCATTTTGTAATAGAGTGTGTTGGTTCTTTTATTTTTTCTCTTATTTTTTTTTCTGTCCTGTATGTAATAGTTGTTTTACGTCCTATAGATTTATATTTTCCTATATTTTTGTTAGAGCTCTATGTTTACATCTTATAGTTTATTATATTCGTTTTCGTTCGTATAAATAAAACCAAAGTTTTCTATGAATTAAAGAAGACTTTAATATCAGCGAGACGTCTCAATTTTGAATTGCGCCCGAAATTGATGGCGAGACAACCAACACAGGCAAACCTTAAATATTGAATCAAATCGAATATCAATCGATTTCAGATTCAGATTGTTTCTTATAGATAAAAATTAACATCAACCAACAGCGAAGGGTTTTAATTTCATTTTTTTGCTAATATTAATAATGATATTTGCTATTAAATTTTAATAATTTAATAATATCAATTCTGTTTTAAGTTTGAATTTTCGATTCAGTTTTACTTTTTTTAAAAATTTATTTCAAATTTTCAAAATCTAATTTTTGATTTTGATTTTAAATTAATAATTAAATTTAAATAATATCGCTTTGCTAATTTTAATGGTATCGATGAGACGGAGATTTGTTTCTGTGTACATCTTCATGATAAAATTTATGTATTCTAGGAAGCACAATGGGAAATACCAGATAAAAAGCCTCCTAAGGAATGGCCAGATGAAGGAAAAGTTGAATTTATTGATTATGAAGTTCGCTACAGGGAAGGTTTAGAGGTTGTGTTGAAAGGCATAAATTGCTCTATCAATGGAGGTGAAAAGGTAAGTACTACAAATTACAGATTTTAATAGAATAGTACGTAGCGTAGCCTGAATAAAGTAAATAATTCATTTGGCTTTAAGTTTTACTTAATAAATAAAAGTGAAAGAGAAAAATCGTAATTTCTGTTATGCGTTAAAAAGCCTAATAGAATCATATTTATTAGTTTTTGAGAAAAAAGAGTTCGACTTTGTTTTTCTGTGTAATTCCCAGAATTTCGACTACTACTGATATTTCGACTACTACTACTGATTTCGACTACTAGTGATTAATACTTCTACTGCTACTACTGCTTATAACCCGCGATAGCACCAACTCACATGAGGCTAACACAGCTGTGCTTGTTTCTCTTTCATCCTCATCTGTTCACTCTTTTCTACTTCTTATGATGTCTGTGTTTGCTTGAAATCCTTTCTTATGGCCGCTTCCTACCTTATTTGAGACATCGTTTTTTTTTGTTTGGGCCTAGGTGGAATACCAAAAAGTACATACTTCGGCAGGCTTTTGTCCATCATCTGTGATCTACCCATGTTCACCTTTCTCGTGAAGATGGGTAAATAGCAAGAATATGTGTCAGAATATGTATATCAAACTGACAATATACGGTTATTTAATTTTTTTTGAAGTGCAAATTATGTTCTGGTTTTGAGAAGACATAGGTGTTGTCAGCCCTACTCCTTTCAATATTTGCTTATTTTGAGTTTGACTAGGTTATCTATTGTAATTTCTGTTATTTTTGGGTTTAATTTATTTATTAATGGTGATTTTTTGTAGTTTTACACTTGGAAGATAAGAAAAATAAACTCGTTGGATTTGACGACGCTTACATCCGTAAAAACTTAAGCAATAAGAATTTGTTGGTTCCCAAAGCCAACTATCCTTTCAAAGGATAGCTAAACCTTCTTAACCTTCAAAGATAGACTGTGAAGTAAGACTGTGTTATGTATAGGGCTCATTGGCAACATTCTACCTGCATTTATGAGGCTGGATGCTTTTAATCCCTCACCCAGGTACATGTGGTATTGCACGACGCGAGATTAAATTCTCAAAATATAAAGATTATTTTTGAATCGCAGACGAAGGTTATATGTTCGTAAATCTTTATAGGTTAGTTAACTAACTCGCTTGCTAGTCTTTCATCTCAATAACTACAACTCTTTTTTAAAATGAAGCCTAATTTAAGGTACATAATTCGAACCTCTTTGTTTTTCTCCTTACCCTGTCAAATTCTACGCACACTCAGTATTTTGTTTCACTTTTATTGTAGCTAATACGAGCTGTAGGTAACTGATTTTTAGCTTTACCTGAGTTGTCGTTTTAGCTACTGTAGTTGTCGTCCTTTTAAAATTGTGGTTTTATTTGAGTTGTATCATCATTTGAGGGGTAACTAAGTTTTCGTAACATTAGAAATTGGGGCTCATATTATGTAATAAACTATCGGACTTTGATAGAATTGTGCTCATATAAAGGAACGTCAGATAAACCATAGCTATTCAAGGATGGAGGGGGGTATGTGATGAGGGTGTGTCTATTTTTAAATTTGCCTTTAAATAAATATTTAACGATTCAAAGCTTTGAAAGATCTAATATCCTCCACTCTATTACGCTGCTTCTTTGTCTAAATTGAATTACAAACATTAAAAATTCTGATAGAGGAGCAAATAAAAGAAAAAAGAAAAATAAAAGAACAACGAAGAATAATTTTACATTAGAATGAAACAAAATTACATCATAGGAAAGTAAAAAATGAGACACCTCGTATTAATATCAATACAATTTAAACACAGATGCAATTCAGAGGAAAATCCAGGATACGTTCTCTTCGCTTTTGAAATCTTAACAGAACTTACTCTCTTTTCACAGTAATATCTTAATAACTCTGTATTTCTTAGTAAAATAATAAGGGATAAACTTACAGTATCTGAAGAACTGTCTAAGGCTTATAAAGGCGTTATATGTGAAAGAAAATGAAAAATATAATGTGTAGTTTGCAAAAAAACAGCAAAATCAAAAATGAAAATCGTTTAAGGTAATATTTTCCATCTGAAACGAACGGTTCTTAACAAACCTGCAGCTCTAACTTATGCAACAACGAAAAAAAATATCGAAAATGATAGATTGTGCCACATATGTTTAATACAGAGGAGAACGGGCTTGTACAAGAATTATCTGAGTGATAGATCATATGAAAACAAAAGAAATGTAAAGAAAGTGGAGGAAGTATTAAAATATGAACTAAGGAGGTGTGAAGTGGAGGCTATGGATAAAATTGCAGTAAATCTGGAAGATGCAGCTAGACGGCATAATAGTAAAATATTACAAAGGTATATTAATTGAATGTCAGGCAGGGTTTTGGGAAAACTATAGTACAATTGATCAAATATTTTGTTTACAGGTTTTAGTTAGTAAATATACGAGGCATAGGAAAAATAGGTTATATACGGCGTTTTTGGACATTAGGGGAGCATTTGACGAAGTTTCAAGGGGTATGTTAAAAGGGATGTTGGTGAAATTAGGATTGCCAATTAGGTTAGTAGAAGTTATAGTGAAAATATATGAGGTGGTTAAAGTAGTAGTGAAGGTAGGTATTTCTTATTCTAGGCCAGTTTTAAGTAATGTAGGCCTTAAACAGGGATGCACTCTATCACCGCGTTTGTTTTCTCTTTTTATTAATGATATTGAGCAGTATTTTAGAAATAGATATTTCCCTGTGTTAAAATTAATGTCGCTGGAGCTGTTTTGTTTATTATTTGCAGATGACATAGTATTGCTTGCGAAATCGGCTCCGGATTTGCAAAAGATGTTAGAGATTTTGGATAGTTGTCTGGAGAGTAAAAAATTAGTTGTAAATATTGAAAAATCAGTTATATTAGTTTTTGGAAATGATGAAAGTGAAAAGAATAAGTTTTATTTTAAAGGGAAAGAGATGAATGAAGTTAAGGATTATATTTATTTGGGATGTAAGATCACAAGTTCAGGGAAATTGAGTGATCAGGTGCAAATAGCGAGTTGGAAGGGTCAGAAGGCTTCATGGGTGTTATTGAAGAGTCCCCTTAGGCATCTAGGACCGGCAAATATTAAGCTACAGAAGAGAATTTTTGAGACGAAGGTAGGCCCAGCATTGAGTTACGATGGGGAAGTTTGGGGTTTTGAAAAGGGGGAAAAAATAGAGAGAATTTATTTAGGACATTTCAGGAGACTTTTAGGGCTAAGCGGGAAATTTAATAATCTGGTGTTAAAGGGTGATCTAGGATTGGTTTCATTGAGGGTAAAAAGATTGGTTAGAATGATAGGATACTGGGAAAAGGTGATTGGTTTACAGAATAATAGGTTAGTAAACGCAGCTTATCTGGAGGTGTTGCAGGATAGAAGGAAATGTTCATGGGCTTCCCAGGTGAAATCAATCTTAAGTAGTTGTGGGTTATCAGGTGTTTGGAATGAAGATAAGGGGATAGGGCTGGAAGTAGGAAATGTAGCAAAACTAGTAAAGGGAGTGCTTGAAGATCAGAAGATTCAGAAATGGCAGTGTGAAGTCGCAGCCTCGGTGTCCCTCGGCATTTACCGGCAATGGAAGGAGGTCTGGGGATATGATAATTATTTTAAAGAGGGTTTAAATAGTGAAGAAATTAAGTGGTATATATCAGGGATGGGTAATTTTCTAGCACTTGGAGAAAGGAGGAAATATTTAGGGAGGGTAAGGGTAAAGGAGGGTCCTTACTCATGCCCTATGTGCGGAGAAAATGGGGAGGATCTGCTTCACTTCATGGCCCTTTGTCCCGAATTACAGGATCTAAGGAAAGATTTATTTTTTGTTAATGTGGAGACAAGTGAGTGGTTGGTTTCAGTAATGGGATCAAAAAATTATGGGACAATAAGAATGATAGCAAAGTATATAAAATTGGGTATGTCATATAGAGATAGATTTTTGTAAAAGGGGTGGGGTGAGTGTGAAAAGTATTGTTGTATGTGTGTAAGTTGTTTTCTTGTTTGTTATTTTTGTAGTCATGGCCCTTGATAGATGTAACATACATCTATCTATTTATGTTAGTTTAATGGTATCGTGTGCTTTATTATGTTTTTGTAATGTTTTGTAATTTTGCTTTGTTATTGTTATGTAGGCTACCATACTTTGCTATGAGTGTTATAATCATGTTATTATTTTGTGTGATTTTTCTTTTTTTGCCATGGCCCAAAGTGGCTTTTATTGCAATAAATATCTATTTATCTATCCATTGTACTGGCATGTTTATAAATTGAGAGGGAGTAGTCAATCCGGACTTGGCCCAATAAACATAGGAATGGGGCCACAATTAGTGATAAGGAAAGGCTTAAAGAGAGATGGGCGGAACATTTTGAAGATTTGCTAAACCGAGATAGAGTTGCAGGAAAAGATATAGAGGAAAATGAAAAAGTTTGTGATACCTTGGATGTGAAGGAAGATTTGTTTTGTGAGGAAGAATTAGCGACAGTACTAAAACTATTAAAGAATAATAAGGCTCCAGGTGCTGGTAGTGTGGTAAATGAGTTTCTTAAATATGGTGGCTCTGAGGTTAGAAATAAGTTACTGAAGATTATGAATATGATTTTTGAAATAGGGGAAGTACCAAACGATTATAGGAACACCTTACTTAAGCCACTTTATAAGAAAGGTGATAAGAATGAGTGTGGTAATTATCGAGGCATTATTCTGGTCTCTGTAGGTAGCAAATTAATTAGTAATATGATACTTTTTAGACTGAGAGATGCTGTTGACCAAGTTTTAAGAGAAGAATGGTGCGGTTTTAGAAATGGTAGAGGATGTGTCGACCAAATTTTCACTCTTAGGCTGATAATTGAGATGGGACTGAGTTATGAAACACTTTTGGTTCTCATTCTTATATATTATGAGCAAGCGTTCGATTCTATCGATAAAAAAGGTATAGCAAAGGTTTTATCCTGGTATGGTATACCAGACAAATGCACTAAAGTGATTAGTGCCATGTAAGAGAATAACACTGCTGCGGTTAAGGTAAAAAATGAGGTTAGCAGCTGGTTTTGTATTAAATCAGGAGTTAAGCAGAGTTGTGTTCTATCCCCCTTTATATGGATTATTTTGATGGATTTTGTCTTAAGGAGCACAGGAAAGGCAATGAGAGACCACGGAATCAAAGTCTCCTGGACTTAGATTATGCTGATGATTTAAGCATCCTAGATGAAAGTCTGAGCAAAATGAATGAGCTTTTAGAGGTTTTGCGAGATCAGGGTGCTAGAATAGGTTTGAAAATTAATGTTAAGACTAAGTCACTAAGGCTAGGAATAAGTGAAGATGAGAAGGGGATGTTGGGTAACGAAAAGACTTATCAGGTGGGGAGCTTCACTTACCTTGGTAGTATTATTAGTAAAGACGGTGGGAGAAGTAAATAGCCAAGGCTCAAGGTGTTTTTCCACGGTTAAAACAAGTTTGGAAGAGTAGGAAAATTAGTCTGCAAAACAAGATTAGAATGTTGGAAGCTACAGCAATGACATTGGTCAAATATGGCTCTGAAGCATGGACGCTCCGAAAAGAGGATGAAGGTTTGCTAGATGTTTTCCAGAGAAATTGCTTACGGATTATTCTGGCTACCCGGCTGACTGACCGTATTTCAAACAGTAGGCTTTACGAAATATATGCTCCAATACCGCTTTCTAGGGCTATAGTGAAAAAAATGTTGGGGTGGCTAGGGCACGTTGTGCGGATGAAGGATGACAGATTGCCGAAGATTGTCCTTTTCGGCCAACCGTCTAGGGCTAAACGGAAAGCAGATTGTGCTCTCTGGGGTAGGAGGATGTCATAAAGAAAGATTTAAAGGAAATGGGAACTTCCTGGGAGGTTGTAAAAAGAGAGGCTTTGAATAGATTGGGATGGAGGAGGAGCGTGCTTAGCTATGTTGGCCTCAGGTGGCTTGGTGCTACGGTGAGTTGTTAATAGTAGTAGTAGTAGTATATTATTGACCATAAAGCTAAAATTTGTCGACAGACTTTGCTATTTAAAGGCTGTAGTTAGGTAATTTATTCTCTTGTGGCAATATAAAGATGATTTCATTTTCAGGTTGGAATTGTTGGGCGTACCGGTGCTGGAAAATCATCGCTTACTCTTGGATTGTTTCGAATTATTGAGCCAGCTAAGGGCACTATCAAGATTGATGGACTGGATATTACCAGAATGGGTCTCCATTCCCTAAGATCCCGACTCACTATCATACCTCAAGTAAAATCCCATTTTTCTTCTTTCTTTTTTTTACAATGCTTTTGATTTTAGCCTGGTTTTAACTATTATGTCCTTTTACTCTCTCTCTCTCTCTCTCTCTCTCTCTCTCTCTCTCTCTCTCTCTCTCTCTCTCTCTCTCTCTCTCTCTCTCTCACTCTTTCTTTCCCTCTCCCTCTCTGCTTCTCTTTCTCTCTCTACCCCTCCTTTCCTCTTTTGTTTTTCTTATTTTTGTCTTTCTCTCCCTCCCTCTCCATTTTCTCTCTCCTGTGTTTACTTTCTCTGTACCTTCCTCTCTTTCCTTCTCTTTCTCCACTCTCTCCCCTTTTTATGTCTCTCACTGAAGTGCATGGTAGCATTAACAAAGGGAGTCTTTGTTATCACTCAGAAGATGTAGAATGAACAGATGCACTGGCTGACACGAATGCTTGATAGACTCTTGTCGATTATTGGTAAACATCAACTTTGAAAAATGTTGGAAGACATTTTCAGCTATTATTGTAAGAATATTACAAAATTCTCTTTTGCAGAAAGAGGGTCTAATACGCAATAAATTAGAATCTAACCCTCCCCCCCCCTGAAAAATGTTCTTGTTTTGAATTGATGACAGGATTTTTATTTCAGGATCCTGTTTTGTTTTCTGGAACCTTGAGAATGAATCTAGATCCATTCAAACAGCACACTGATGAAGATATTTGGCGCGCTTTAGAGCTTGCACATTTGAAGACTTTTGCTCTTACACTTTCTGCTGGCCTACAACATGAGGTGTCGGAAGGAGGGGAAAATCTTAGGTAAAGTTTGGTTCTACTTCTACTACTAACAACTCATCGCAGCACCTGAGGCCAACACAGCTACTCACGCTCCTCTTTCATCTCAATCTATTCAGAGCCTCCCTCTTTACACCCTCCCAGGAAGTTTCCATTTTACTTAAATCTGTCCTTACGACATCCTCACACCTCAACCGAGGACGAACTGCTTTCCGTTTAAACTTAGACGGTTGGCCGAAAAGCTCAGTAGAATAGTTATATATAATGAGTAGGCTTACTATTGGAGTGACTTTTTTATGCAAATGCTTTGAGAACGGTGAGTGGCTTTAATTCACGAAAATTGGGCGTGTGTGTGTATTTTTTTCTAAAATCTTTCAGGGAGAGCAATGTTGTTGATTTTCAAAGAGAATGCCCAAGAAAGGCATCTTCAATGAAAATACCTAAAAAGAAGGCATTTTGCAATATCTAGGGGGGGGGGGGCAGAAAAAACTTGGGGTTCATACCCTCCCCCCACTCCCCCAAAAAATAACGCTACTGAGAATGCTTATATTGAGCCTTGCTTCTTCTTTTTGTCATGACATTCATAATTTACAGATTTTATTGAGAATTCCGATTATAGAAAGGGATTCGCGAAAAGGGTGAGAATATAGAATGAATCTATTATATAGAATACTCAACTCGTTGTTTCTAAGACTGTTACCCGCCTTTTTTTTTTTTTACTCTTATCCTTTGATAATTACTTTCAAGCTTTTTAACCGAATTGTAATCTTCACGATAATCTGAATAAAATTCACATGATGAAATTTTTAGTAAACCACGCTAAATTGTGGGCAACTGGTCAGCAGTCTCTTTACGTTATGCAAAGAATATTTTTCAAACTATATACAACTGTTAACACTGGAAAGCTTGGCTAATAGAAGTGTTCATTTAAATTTTAAATTAAATTGATGGTATAGCATATAATTATTCGTTTTAGTCTTTTTTCTTTCCTATAATCTGGATTTGGCCTGTGATTTTTTTTTGCTTGATATATTGACAAATAAAAAACGCTGTTCTTAATATGTATTGTTCCAATCAAAGCACAAATGACGCTGGCCTTTTAAAGGGTTTGAGTGGGCTTTATCCCCGCTTTTTCTGATAAGAATTTAATAGTGTTTTTTTGTTGTTGGTGAAGATACACTATTCGAATTCCTGAAAATAAAAACAAAGGGTGAGTGTCATTGACCCTTTCCTGAAAACAAACCATTTCGGGAATAGTTTATGAAAAATACACTATTCGAATTCCTGAAAACAAAAACAAAGGGTGAGTGTCATTGACCCTTTCCTGAAAACAAAAACCGTGTTTGGGAATAGTGTATGAAAAATACACTATTCGAATTCCTGAAAACATAAACAAAGGGTGAGTGTCATTCACCCTTTCCTGAAAACAAAAACCATTTCGGGAATAGTGTATGAAAAATGCACTATTCGAATTCCTGAAAACAAAAACAAAGGGTGAGTGTCATTCACCCTTTCCTGAAAACAAAAACCGTTTTCGGGAATAGTGTATGAAAAATACACTATTCGAATTCCTGAAAACAAAAACAAAGGGTGAGTGTCATTCACCCTTTCCTGAAAACAAAAACCGTTTCGGGAATAGTGTATGAAAAATACAATATTCGAATTCCTGAAAACAAAAACAAAGGGTGGGTGTCATTCACCCTTTCCTGAAAACAAAAACCTTTTCCGGGAATAGTGTATGAAAAATACACTATTCGAATTCCTGAAAACAAAACAAAGGGTGAGTGTCATTCACCCTTTCCTGAAAACAAAAACCGTTTCGGGAATAGCGTATGAAAAATACACTATTCGAAATCCTGAAAACAAAAACCAAGGGTGGGTGTTATTCACCCTTTCCTGAAAACAAAAACAAAGGGTGTGTGTCATTCACCCTTTCCTGAAAACAAAAACCGTTTCGGGAATAGTGTATGAAAAATACAATGTTCGAATTCCTGAAAACAAAAACAAAGGGTGAGTGTCATTCACCCTTTCCTGAAAACAAAAACCGTTTCGGGAATAGTGTATGAAAAATACACTATTCGAATTCCTGAAAACAAAAACAAAGGGTGAGTGTCATTCACCCTTTCCTGAAAACAAAAACCGTTTCGGGAATAGTGTATGAAAAATA
The DNA here is from genome assembly GCF_049724085.1 of Artemia sp. Qi Xiang Cuo. Classification (NCBI taxonomy): domain Eukaryota; kingdom Metazoa; phylum Arthropoda; class Branchiopoda; order Anostraca; family Artemiidae; genus Artemia; species Artemia sp. Qi Xiang Cuo. The sequence goes on along the minus strand of NC_142798.1, from coordinate 21,201,374 downwards.
CAATATTCGAATTCCTGAAAACAAAAACAAAGGGTGAGTGTCATTCACCCTTTCCTGAAAACAAAAACCGTTTCGGGAATAGTGTATGAAAAGTACAATATTCGAATTCCTGAAAACAAAAACAAAGGGTGAGTGTCATTCACCCGTTCCTGAAAACAAAAACAGTTTCGGGAATAGTGTATGAAAAATACACTCTTCGAATTCCTGAAAACAAAAACAAAGGGTGAGTGTCATTCACCCTTTCCTGAAAACAAAAATCGTTTCGGAAATAGTGTATGAAAAATACACTATTCGAATTCCTGAAAACAAAAACAAAGGGTGGGTGTCATTCACCCTTTCCTGAAAACAAAAACAGTTTTCGGGAATAGTGTATGAAAAATACACTATTCGAATTCCTGAAAACAAAAACAAAGGGTTAGACTATTCGAATTCCTGAAAACAAAAACAAAGGGTGAGTGTCATTCACCCTTTCCTGAAAACAAAAACCTTTTCGGGAATAGTGTATGAAAAATACACTATTCGAATTCCTGAAAACAAAAACAAAGGGTGAGTGTCATTCACCCTTTCCTGAAAACAAAAACCATTTTCGGGAATAGTGTATGAAAAATACACTATTCGAATTCCTGAAAACAAAAACAAAGGGTGAGTGTCATTCACCCTTTCCTGAAAACAAAAACCGTTTTGGGAATAGTTTATGAAAAATACACTATTCGAATTCCTGAAAACAAACACAAAGGGTGAGTGTCATTCACCCTTTCCTGAAAACAGAAACCGTTTTGGGGAATAGTGTATGAGAAATACACTTCGAATTCCTGAAAACAAGAACAAAGGGTGGGTGTCATTCACCCTTTCCTAAAAACAAAAACAGTTCGGGAATAGTGAAAAATACACTATTCGAATTCCTGAAAACAAAAATAAAGGGTGAGCGTCATTCACCCTTTCCTGAAAACAAAAACCGTTTTCGGGAATAGTGTATGAAAAATACACTATTCGAATTCCTGAAAACAAAAACAAAGGGTGAGTGTCATTGACCCTTTCCTGAAAACAAAAACCGTTTTTGGGAATAGTGTATGAAAATACACTATTCGAATTCCTGAAAACAAAAACAAAGGGTGAGTGTCATTCACCCTTTCCTGAAAACAAAAACCGTTTTCGGGAATAGTGTATGAAAAATACACGATTCGAATTCCTGAAAACAAAAACAAAGGGTGAGTGTCATTCACCCTTTCCTGAAAAAAAAACCGTTTCGGGAATACTGTATGAAAAATAAGCTATTCGAGTTCCTGAAAACAAAAACAAAGGGTGAATTTCATTCACCCTTTCCTGGAAACAAAAACTGTTTCGGGAATAGTGTATGAAAAATACACTATTCGAATTCCTGAAAACAAAAACAAAGGGTGAGTGTCATTCACCCTTTCCTGAAAACAAAAACCGTTTTGGGAATAGTGTATGAAAAATACACTATTCGAATTCCTGAAAACAAAAACAAAGGGTGAGTGTCATTCACCCTTTCCTGAAAACAGAAACCGTTTTGGGGAATAGTGTATGAAAAATACACTATTCGAATTCCTGAAAACAAGAACAAAGGGTGGGTGTCATTCACCCTTTCCTGAAAACAAAAACAGTTTCGGGAATAGTGTATGAAAAATACACTATTCGAATTCCGGAAAACAAAAATAAAGGGTGAGCGTCATTCACCCTTTCCTGAAAACAAAAACTGTTTCGGGAATAGTGTATGAAAAATACACTATTCGAGTTTCTGAAAACAAAAACAAAGGGTGAGTGTCATTGACCCTTTCCTGAAAACAAAAACCGTTTTTGGGAATAGTGTATGAAAATACACGATTCGAATTCCTGAAAACAAAAACAAAGGGTGAGTGTCATTCACCCTTTCCTGAAAACAAAAACCGTTTCGGGAATAGTGTATGAAAAATACACTATTCGAATTCCTGAAAACAAAAACAAAGGGTGAGTGTCATTCACCCTTTCCTGAAAACAAAAACCGTTTTCGGGAATAGTGTATGAAAAATACACTATTCAAATTCCTGAAAACAAAAACAAAGGGTGTGTCATTCACCCTTTCCTGAAAACAAAAACCGTTTCGGGAATACTGTGTGAAAAATATACTATTCGATTTCCTGAAAACAAAAACAAAGGTCGAGTGTCATTCACCCTTTCCTGAAAACAAAAACCGTTTTCGGGAATAGTGTATGAAAAATACACTATTCGAATTCCTGAAAACAAAAACAAAGGGTGAGTGTCATTCACCCTTTCCTGAAAACAAAAACTGTTTCGGGAATAGTGTATGAAAAATACACTATTCGAATTCCTGAAAACAAAAACAAAGGGTGAGTGTCATTCACCCTTTCCTGAAAAACAAAAACCGTTTTGGGAATAGTGTATGAAAAATACACTATTCGAATTCCTGAAAACAAGAACAAAGGGTGTGTGTCATTCACCCTTTCCTGAAAACAAAAACAGTTTCGGGAATAGTGTATGAAAAATAAACTATTCGAGTTCCTGAAAACAAAAACAAAGGGTGAGTTTCATTCACCCTTTCCTGAAAACAAAAACTGTTTCGGGAATAGTGTATGAAAAATACACTATTCGAATTCCTGAAAAAAAACAAAAACAAAGGGTGAGCGTCATTCACCCTTTCCTGAAAACAAAAACCGTTTTCGGGAAGAGTGTATGAAAAATACACTATTCGAATTCCTGAAAACAAAAACAAAGGGTGAGTGTCATTCACCCTTTCCTGGAAACAAAAACTTTTTCGGGAATAGTGTATGAAAATGCACTATTCGAATTACTGAAAACAAAAACAAAGGGTGAGTGTCATTCACCCTTTCCTGAAAACAAAAACCGTTTTCGGGAATAGTGTATGAAAAATACACGATTCAAATTCCTGAAAACAAAAACAATGGGTGAGTGTCATTCACGCTTTCCTGAAAACAAAAACCGTTTCGGAAATCGTGTATGAAAAATACACTATTCGAATGTTCCCAATGATATTCCCAATACACTATTCGATATTCCCAATGACAGACCCCCAAAAGCATAGCTATTGGGCCTTTCAACTATGCTGAATCAAATATTATCCTAAAATTTTGATTGCATGTCTCTGGGGAAAAAAGGGCATGGGAGGAGGGCTAGTTACCCTCCAGTATTTTGTCACTGAAAAGGGGTGCTAGCAGTTTTGACTTAGGTCCGAATGAGGCTTTTCCGATCTTATAGCAGCATTGGTTCGATACGATCATTATTTTCGATGCATAAAAAAACGCATCAGTGATCTTTCTTCTTGTAAAAGATACAAAATTCCATGTTTCTGACTCTGTAAGCTCAGTCAGAGTCGACCCAGCTTTAAATGGGTACCTGGAGAAATCTGGGGAGGGTAAGGATGTATGAAAGCACAGGATGATTGGCCCCCAATCCCCCATTGCACTTCCTGGCTGAAAGACCAAGAAATGGAGATCAGCACTGCCGGTAGGGATTGTAAAGTCCAATGCCGTATTCTTTTCCCTTTTTACAAAAAGCCAATCCTGTTGATGTATAATTTTTTTTTCGAAAATCCATTTTTTCGGTCAAGAGTTTCGGTTACTATTGGGCCGAATTACACCTTTTCTTCGATTCTATGTTCGACTGCCATCTGAAGTACTTACATTTTAAATTTGGGGACTTGTATATGAAATATTATCTGAATAGTAAGGCTTCGTTGATGCAGAGTGGTAATAACTCGGATCCACCTACATTGAAGGAGAGCTTCATCACCGTTGTACTATGACAACTGTTTAGTAGAAATTAAGCCCTGAGTTAGGATTGTATTACAAACTTGACTCGCACAATTACAAACTTTAGCCACATGAGTAAGTTACGAAAATTCCGTGGCGTTTGCAAAAAGAGTCGTTTCTGAAAATGAGTTAAGCATATTGTTCGAAAGAGTTCGAAGAGATCTATGGATTTGTCTATTCAAAATAGACTCACCTTCAATCGTGACCGAATTACACATTTTCCAAGGGGGCGTAAGTCCAAATTCGTGAAAAAGTATTATGCCAAAAGGGCCTTAGTTAAATTTTTTCTAGACGACGAGTCCGTTTTTTTCGAGAATAGTGCTGGGGAACTGTTTTATTGGATCCTTTGCCATCACATGTCCTGCCCATGACCCACCAAAATATTGCCATGCCCCAGGGCCTGCACCCCACTTTGGGAATCATGGCATTGAAAGAACTAAGAGGAATCGTTTCGAAGAAAACCGAGTTTGGTGTAGTTCAGCCACCCCATTCAACCCCGGAGAGACAAGCTCACAATAGGTCTAATGAATTCTATTTGGAATATATCAATAACCACATTAGCTTTTTCCCTGTTTCTGAGTCCGATTATACGAGGGCTCATACCTCCAGAAAGTATCTGTCTGTAAATTTGAATATTGCGAAAATATTTGACCTGTATAAGGCAAAGAGTGAAGAGATGAGTAGAAAAAGTTTATCTATCACTCAATGTTTTACGATATTCAAATATGGGATTTGAATATATTGCCAAATATGGCAATATTAAATATGGGAGCCAAAGATTCGTATGGACTTGACTAAAGCATAAAAATGAAAATTGGTTCAGATCCTGATCCTGGTTCGTTCCTACAATTCTTCATACAATACAACCAATACAACTTCAAAACAACCCTGCATTCCTTCATACAATACAACCAATACAACTTCAATACAACCCTACAATCCTTCATACAATACAACCAATACAACTTCAATACAAACCTACAATCCTTCATACAATACAACCAATACAACTTCAATAAAACCCTACAATCCTTCATACAATACAACCCATCCAACTTCAATACAACCCTACAATCCTTCATACAATACAGCCAATACAACTTCAATACAAACCTACAATCCTTCATACAATACAACCAATACAACTTCAATACAACCCTACAATCCTTCATACAATACAACCAATACAACTTCAATACAAACCTACAATCCTTCATACAATACAGCCAATACAACTTCAATACAAACCTACAATCCTTCATACAATACAACCAATACAACTTCAATACAACCCTACAATCCTTCATACAATACAACCAATACAACTTCAATACAACCCAACAATCCTTCATACAATACAACCAATAAAACTTCAAAACAAACCTACAATCCTTCATACAATACAACCAATACAACTTCAATACAACCCTACAATCCTTCATACAATACAACCAATACAACTTCAATACAAACCTACAATCCTTCATACAATACAACCAATACAACTTCAATACAAACCTACAATCCTTCATACAATACAACCAATACAACTTCAATACAACCCTGCAATCCTTCATACAATACAACCAATACAACTTCAATAAAACCCCACAATCCTTCATACAATACAACCAATACAACTTCAATAAAACCCAACAATCCTTCGTACAATACAACCAATACAACTTCAATACAACCCTAGAATCCTTCATACAATACAGCCACTACAACTTCAATACAAACCTACAATCCTTCATACAATACAACCAATACAACTTCAATACAAACCTACAATCCTTCATACAATACAACCAATACAACTTCAATACAACCCTGCATTCCTTCATACAATACAACCAATACAACTTCAATACAACCCCTACAATCCTTCATACAATACAACCAATACAACTTCAATACAAACCTACAATCCTTCATACAATACAAACCAATACAACTTCAATACAAACCTACAATCCTTCATACAATACAACCAATACAACTTCAATACAAACCTACAATCCTTCATACAATAACTACAACCAATACAACTTCAATACAAACCCTGCAATCCTTCATACAATACAACCAATACAACTTCAATACAAACCTACAATCCTTCATACAATACAACCAATACAACTTCAATACAACCCTGCAATCCTTCATACAATACAACCAATACAACTTCAATAAAACCCCACAATCCTTCGTACAATACAACCAATAGAACTTCAATACAACCCTACGAATCCTTCATACAATACAACCAATACAACTTCAATACAAACCTACAATCCTTCATACAATACAACCAATACAACTTCAATACAAACCTACAATCCTTCATACAATACAACCAATACAACTTCAATACAACCCTGCATTCCTTCATACAATACAACCAATACAACTTCAATACAAACCTACAATCCTTCATACAATACAGCCAATACAACTTCAATACAACCCAACAATCCTTCATACAATACAACCAAAACAACTTCAATACAAACCTGCAATCCTTCATACAATACAGCCAATACAACTTCAATACAAACCTACAATCCTTCATACAATACAACCAATACAACTTCAAAACAACCCTGCATTCCTTCATACAATACAACCAATACAACTTCAATACAACCCTACAATCCTTCATACAATACAACCAATACAACTTCAATACAACCCTGCAATCCTTCATACAATACAACCAATACAACTTCAATACAAACCTACAATCCTTCATACAATACAACCAATACAACTTCAAAACAACCCTGCATTCCTTCATACAATACAACCAATACAACTTCAATACAACCCTACAATCCTTCATACAATACAACCAATACAACTTCAATACAAACCTACAATCCTTCATACAATACAACCAATACAACTTCAATACAACCCTACAATCCTTCATACAATACAACCAATACAACTTCAATACAAACCTACAATCCTTCAAACAATACAGCCAATACAACTTCAATACAAACCTACAATCCAGCATACAAAAAAACCAATACAACTTCAATACAAACCTACAATCCTTCATACAATACAACCAATACAACTTCAATACAACCCTGCAATCCTTCATACAATACAACCAATACAACTTCAATAAAACCCCACAATCCTTCGTACAATACAACCAATAGAACTTCAATACAACCCTACAATCCTTCATACAATACAACCAATACAACTTCAATACAAACCTACAATCCTTCATACAATACAACCAATACAACTTCAATACAAACCTACAATCCTTCATACAATACAACCAATACAACTTCAATACAAACCTACAATCCTTCATACAATACAACCAATACAACTTCAATAAAACCCCACAATCCTTCTTACAATACAACCAATAGAACTTCAATACAACCCTAGAATCCTTCATACAATACAGCCAATACAACATCAATACAAACCTACAATCCTTCATACAATACAACCAATACAACTTCAATACAAACCTACAATCCTTCATACAATACAACCAATACAACTTCAAAACAACCCTGCATTCCTTCATACAATACAACCAATACAACTTCAATACAACCCTACAATCCTTCATACAATACAACCAATACAACTGCAATACAAACCTACAATCCTTCATACAATACAACCAATACAACTTCAATACAAACCTGCAATCCTTCATACAATAAAACCAATACAACTTCAATACAACCCTGCAATCCTTCAAACAATACAACCAATACAACTTCAATACAAACCTACAATCCTTCATACAATACAACCAATACAACTTCAATACAACCCTGCATTCCTTCATACAATACAACCAATACAACTTCAATACAAACCTACAATCCTTCATACAATACAACCAATACAACTTCAATACAAACCTACAATCCTTCATACAATACAACCAATACAACTTCAATACAACCCTGCATTCCTTCATACAATACAACCAATACAACTTCAATACAAACCTACAATACTTCATACAATACAACCAATACAACTTCAATACAACCCTACAATCCTTCATACAATACAACCAATACAACTTCAATACAAACCTACAATCCTTCATACAATACAACCAATACAACTTCAATACAAACCTGCATTCCTTCATACAATACAACCAATACAACTTCAATACAACCCTACAATCCTTCATACAATACAACCAATACAACTTCAATAAAACCCCACAATCCTTCGTACAATACAACCAATAGAACTTCAATACAACCCTAGAATCCTTCACCTCTCTTCTTCTTTTCATCGAAGGAGAGGATTTTATTTGGTTTTACAGAAACCTGATATATCTGATAAGGTGCTTCACGAGTACATTCCAGACGATGTTTCTTAAGAACGAATGTTCATCCTTTCATTGATTTTGATTATTTTGTATATTGCATTGATTATTTTTTAAGTGAACAAATTAAAGTCTCAAAAGATTTAAGTTCATTTCGCGAATTGGAAAAGTTGAAATTTTGATATTGCTGTTTCGCAAAAAGGGCATAAGCCCCTTATCTTCTAAGCAACAGAGAATTATGTGATTTGGACGTTTCCAGTGAATTTTGATCGAAAAGTTAATTCGGAATCAGTCTTTACAGTTTCTTAAATTCTAATTTGCGAGAAAGATTTTTTTCATTGTTTTTTCTCTCCTGTAAAATACCCTTTGTGTAAAACGCCATGAATTATGTGCACAATCGGGATGTTGGATTGAAAAATTGACTCAAGAAGTCTGTCTTTAGTCACGCAGGTTAATGATGAGAAATCTTCAACCAACAGGTCAAATTAGTATTTCCTAGCCCGACCTTGCTAATCCTAAAATTACATAAATGCGTCAAGTATTTTCCTGCATACCCGGAAGTCAGGTTCCTGGCCATAACAAATGTATGAACCTTCCTATCCACCAAAAATCACACAATAACCCTATGAAAGAGAACCCTATGAAACCTACAACCCATAGAACTCTATGAAATAGAAAAATATGAAACATGAGACTTGTTAGATAATAGAGATGATGACGATGAGGGGTTTTCTTTTTATTAACTGATGCTTGTTAAAAAGATAGATATTATTTATTTTTTGTGACTCTATTTTCGAGAAAAGGACATGTTGTTTGAAATTGATTAAGCAACCAATAAATTGACTAATGAATGAATAAGCTAGTTAATTAATATTTTGCAATTTTCTGGAGTTAATTAGTTAATATCGAATTAACAAAACACAGGAGACATGCACGCGGAGGAAGGGTAGATCCCCTTAAACCCCATTATTTTTACAATTTATCCCATATGTGCTTTTATATTTTGCTTGTTTTAAAGAATGTCCCCCCCCCTTACTCTCAAATTCGTGCACTCAACTACTAAAGTTTTATGTTTTGAATTTTAGACATAGATTTATTTAGACATATACTCCAGCACAAGGCTAATAATAAAATACATAAAAAAATTACACATATATAATAAATCACTATGAACTAGTTTAAATGACCATTTTGGTAACAATAGTTGCCAACATTGTACTAAACTGCCAATTTTTTTTCAATCTGTCTTCCATATACCCGGTAACCTGTCCACCATAGCCGTGAAAAACATTGTATAAGATGAAAGCTATTATCCAGCTCTAAAATATTGTGTAGTCGAAAGAGAGATTTCCAAATATTTCGAAAAACAGGCGCCCAAAATTACTCCTTAAGAGACGCATACAATCGAAATTCCTGAGATTGAGAACCCTTATTCAGAGAGTTACAGTTCGTTACATTGCAATTCAAAGACATCCACATTATGGCATGGTAGCACTGACTTCACCTTCTTCTCTTTTTTATTACTAACGTGTACAGTTTAATAGATTAGAGGCTATTTAGATAAGCAATTTCTTGTCCAAGTGCTTTTTATAACCACAAACTGGTATTTCTGGGACAAAGTGCCATACAACAGCAAAACGGTAATTCCAATGTCATTATGTTTTTTATCAGGAGTTATTCTGGATAGTCTACTCCTCAATCTGGACGGTTTTTTCTTGATCTAATACACGCCAGATTGTGATGGCATCAGGGACGGATCAAGGTAGAGGTCCCCTTCTTGGCTTCGGTGCAGTTTAGTTTTTTGGAGATTCTATGTAATTTTGTGGGATTTTATCCATCGAATAATACTAGTGCAGACACCTCGTAATGGCACTACTGTTATTTAATATTTACATGTCTATATCACGTGGATAGTGCGTACTATGAACTCTAGCTATCATTATCCTGATGGGTTGTAAGGCGATATTTGTATAGTATAAAGGAATATGTATTCTTCTTCTTCTAGTGTTGGACAACGACAACTGGTTTGTCTTGCTCGTGCATTATTGCGGAAAACAAAAGTTCTTATACTTGATGAGGCAACAGCTGCTGTTGACTTGGAAACAGATGACTTGATTCAGGCAACCATAAGAAAGGAGTTTAGTGAGTGTACAGTAATCACCATTGCGCATAGATTGAATACCATCATGGATAGCACCAGGTAAATCATACCAATTAATATCTAATTTCTAATGAAGTTTATATTGATAGTGAAAATTAATTGGAACGGCGGTAGGGAAATGATTATGCTTGTGTGTATACCCCATTCTCTTTTCGGTAATCTATTACTAGACAAGATCACTGCTCTAGTAATAGAACAGTAAAGAGAATAGTCAATGAGAATAAAGAGAGTAAAGAGAATAAAGAGTCTAGTAATAGAACAGTAAAGTGATCACTAGATCACTGTTCTGTGGTAGTACTGAATAAACAAATTGAAGTAAAAGGAATAACTGCATCAGGAGTATACGTCTTTTTTATTTTAAAGGCGGGTGATAGGAAAGATGAGGGAAAAAATTAACCCTCCCCTCTACCGTACGTCTTTCCCCATAGACTACTATGTAGAATCTTATTAAAAGGCTGTCATTTGTGAGTGACTTACTGAAGTACCGAGTCAACCTTACTTTTTTATTATTATTCTTTTAGTTTTTACATTATTATTTATTATCACTTTTTACTTATTTATTATTATTTATTATATTTATTATTACTTTTTACTTATATTATTTTATTATTATTTTACTTTATTTTACTTACTATTTTATTATTATTATTTTACTTTTTACTTTATTATTTATTATAACTTTTTACTTATTTATTATTTATTACATTTATTAGTATTTATTATTACTTTTTACTTATATTATTTTATTATTATTTTACTTTATTTTACTTAATTTTTTTATTATTATTATTTTCGTGGACGGTTTTTCTTTTCGCGTGACATAAACAAGTATGTAAAGACGGGGATTGGAGCCTGTGTATTTAGCCAAAATATAATGATTTTTTGCTTTTTTGACGAAACGATTTTCTCCATGCAGTTTCCATACTTAGGCATTTTTCCGGAGCCATTAACCTTCCCCCTCCCCTGTAAATTCCTGCTTGTGTGTCTCATGTGACATCAATGTATTTTGGAGTGGTTCTTTCTAGCTCTCTTTCCTTTCTGCCATTCTTTGTTGCACTATCTAGTATGTGCTTAGAAACCTCATCAAAGCATTAGGTACCACGTCCAACCCCTACAGAGGTTGAAAATTAAGATTTTATACGGGCCTTTGCAACAGCCTTTAAAAACCGGTTACAGGGTGCTTCAAATGCAAAGTAGGGCTTCAAGTAATCGTTTTCTTTGAAACTCATTTTTATTTTATTTAGTTTTCAAAATGTCACGAAACCGACCAAAAACCGATGTCACAAAAACCGACCAATAATTACTTCTAATTCGGATATTACCCACGGAAATGAGATATATTTATCATTAAACCGAAGATTTTATCACTTGAAGGTCATTTTAACATGAGGTACCTTAAGGTATCGTCACCATAAACAATCTGTAGGCTGTTCTAAAAACTTTTAGTTTGATCCTTTTTAGTCTTTTTTGCTGAAAGTTTTTTGGCCTAGCTCTTTCAGGAGTCCTTGGCTAATAGATTGCTTGGGCAGAGGAAGAGAGAGAAAGAGATGCGGATTTTATTTTTCAGATTACTCTTTTCTTAGGCTTTCAGATCTTCAGAAAGTGAGTCAGTTTTTAAAGTTATTGAAATATGCCATAAGAATCTTTAATGGAGTATTTTTTTTGCAGGGTTATGGTATTAGACAAAGGTCAAATAATAGAATTTGATTCTCCATCAGTCCTTCTAGCCGACAAATCTTCCACTTTCTATGGTATGGCCAAAGACGCAAATCTGGTACAATGAAGTTAAAACAAATATACTATAGAAATTTTATCAAACTTTTATGACTAGTGATTAATTGATATATGTTTCATTTTTCTTAAATATAGTTCACTTTTGTAAATTATCTTTGCGAGCTTTAGTTTGATATTATAATTCTCTTTACTAAAGGGTATGCTTAATTTTTTTGAAGCTTACGTAAAGACGGAACTCTTCGTGACATCTGCATCGTATTACAAGGTTCAACCCGCATGGTGTTGAGGCGTTTTTCAAGATGAAAGGAAGATGGCCTGAAAACCTCGGATTTGAACCACAAAAATACGTGCAAAAATACGGGAATTTGTATTTTCTGGAATTATGGCCCCGTCGAGCTATAATTGATGTTTTGTGGCCCAAGGTGACAGAAACGTTACTTTGCCGTGGTACGATTTGTTTTAATGCTTTCAAAATTAATATTTGCTAAGATTTGGCGAAAACTTAACTGATCTATTCATGTAATCATTAGGCTAATGATATATGAATAAACATGGGGCTCACTGCAGCATTCACGTCATACTTTAGGGAAGTTTTTTTTTTATAGAAAACAAAAAAATCTCCTCTATAGGCTTTAGAGCGGAAAAATCGCTTAGCCCTGTTAAACACAAAATTGCTAAAAAAAAAAAAAAAAAAAAAAAACAACAACAAAACACGTTGCTTTGATTGTCAAGAAGGGGGCTTTAAATCTTCTGCTTTGGATCTAAAACCACAAAATTCTGATTGACTAGCTTATTGTTTGCAGTCTGTGCATCTTGACTTTTGAGGCAAACATTGATGTTTAGTGGGACCAAACGACAGAAACGCCACTTTGCTGAGGCACGATCTATTTTGTTTCTTTAAAAAGGTTATGCTCATTCTCTTTTAAATGTTTCCTCTCCTTAGATTTAGTGACAAATTATGTGCATCTAGTGCTAAAGAGTAATTTTTCTTGTTGTTCAAGGTTTAGGGGCTCTAATTTCCCCGCAGAGTATTTTCTACCTTGGTGATTCCGAAGATAGACTCTTCATTTCGATCTGATTCTATTTCGAGGTATTTTAACCTCTTTTTCCAAATTTTTATAAATTAGTTTTTGAAATAAAATTACTATTAAGATTAATCAAAACAATAGCTACCGTTCCTGAATCGTCTTCGAATAACAATATCTTTTCACTAGCCAGTTCTTTTTTCCACGAAGGTTCTTTAACTTTTTGTTACTATCGGCCGTGGTTTGCTCTTTACTATATTGTAGCTATTGATTTAATCATGGTGGAGTCTTTTCGGCAGCATCTGATCATGGTTGCACTTAAGGCTGCAACATAGTAGAGCTTCTTTGCTGGTATGTTCCTTCTTTTTCAAAAATTATTTCTATTTTGAAATAATCATAGTTTCTGATAAAAACATTCCATATGTTTAGTCTTAATGAAAACTAATTCTTGAGATACATATATATATATACATACATATATATATATATATATATATATATATATATATATATATATATATATATATATATATATATATATATATATATATATATATATATATATATATATATATATATATATATATATATATGTATTATGGTTAAAATTCCTTTTTTAAGGTAATATGCGCATTCTAGTAAGAAGCTGTCACCCCTCCATAAAAAGGATGATAATGCAAGTAATCTTACCAACAAAGCTTACAGCTATATAGGACCCCCGTTCTGACACCACGACATTTTATTCACCTAATGAAAATAATGTAAAACTGTTTAAGAAAAAAGATTCAATCTTTAAACCAGAATTGGATAGCTGGAAGAACATTCTATCTACTTGAGTGAACCCTGGCTTGTGGTATACGATACACCGAATATGCAAGTCCACACATGGATTAGAACCAGCAGTGCGAACGCTTTGAAATAACGGTAACAGTTTTCCGACTAAAATTGTGCCGCAAGAGGTTAATTTCTACCATCTGAACAGCAGGTTTAAAATTTGCCACTACAAGAAGAAAAATTGCGATAAACTATAACAGAAATCTGAGTCAGAAAGGAGCAAGTAACACTAAAATATACAGGAAAATTTGAGTTGTGCCAAAAAGTTTTGAAATGTGCCGCCATGTACCAGGACCTCAAAACTGTTTGCCAAAAAGGTGCAATTGTACGACGTTAGCAACGCTGACTGTAACAAAAAATCTGTGTAATGGAAGATGGTGACACTTTTACTAACTCAATGAAAGAAGTAATACAAGAACTTTCTACCAAATGATTTCCTTACGATGATAAACCTGTGACAGTGATTTCCCTCTTAATCTTAGAAAAGAAGTTTCATTTATAGTAAATAATAGTGTAAATGGTGTGAATGAAGTGAGTCATAATAAATTCCAGGATATAATAAGGAAAAAAAGTTCAATGTAGATGGTATCTTATATTTATGTAAGAAAATAGTAATGTCACATCTCCTATTATGTTGAAAATTACGAATGCTTGTTTGAGGTTATCATATTTCACTTAGGATTGGAAAGTAGTAAATATTGTCGTCATTAACAAAAACAATGAGAAGAAAAGTGGTTCAATAGACCTTTCAGCGAATTACTTAATAGTAATTTTTTTTTTGAAAGATTATTTTATAAAAAGTTGAGCCTCAAGTTGCACTAATAATGGAATTTCTGAGGCGCAATTTGAAATTTCTAATAGCCTTAAATTGACAATTCCATGAAAAAATGTACATTTTAAAGGAGCACTTATAAATAGTGCTTAGAAAAGAAGGTTCTAGAATTATTGTTCAATATATTTAGCTCGAGTTATAGAGTAGTTAAATCGAGTAGTGCTTAGAAAAGTAGGCTCTTGAATTATTGTCCAAGACAGTTAACTCAAGTTATAGAAATGACATACCACCTCATTTTACACAGTTGACCGCACTTTGCAAACCACTGTCCTAGACTCCAACTATCAGAGGGTGGGTGCGTTGTTATAAAAGCGACCATGATGTTTGGAAAAATAAATTTATAGTGCTACTGTTATTTTATTAGAATGTTTCCTTGAGATGCGATCAAAATCATTGGCCGCAACCCCCTCCCCCTCCACCTTACAGAGCCGTTCTTGCGGTTGGTGGTGCCCGGGGAAAAATTAACTACAGCACCCTCCCCCCCCCCCCCCGACTCAAATATAAGCGAAAAAAGCCGAGTCAAAGTAATAGCTTTGGTTTTCTTATGAAATTAAAAAAAAATTCGGGGAACGCAGGCAATTCTATATTTTTCTTGTTACTATCTTAAAATTCAGTGAAAAGTCTAACAAATTAAAAGGTTTAATTTAACTTTTTTGTTTTGTAGTGGGGTGTACTTAGCTGGATCAAGTCTCAGGCCTGAAATGTAAAGAAAAAGGTTACGAGATAAACAACCATGATTATTTAGTATCTCAAGCTTCTAGCCTAAAATATGCAAAAAAAATTACTACAGTCTATTTAAATCTGTACTCTGATGGCTTTCCTTGCGACAGGTGGGACTAAACCAGAGTTCCTTTCATCAATAGCCACTGACGTCATCCCCTGCACAGCCACTGACGTCATCCCCTGTTACTTTATAATCTGATTTTTGTAAGAAGCTGTTCACATACTTTTGATGGAAGAAGGATAATGGCTAATGTACAATATACTTGAATATTGTAGTTCTTGAATTTGCTGGGTCTGAGAATAAAAATTGGATTTAAGGATTTTTTGGAAGATAAACGCAAGGAAAATAGTAGCTATAATGCAACAATAACAGGAAAACCTTAGCGAAAAAAACAATATAATGCAAAATTTAGAAGGGCTAACTACCTTCTTGGAGGTTATCAAATAGTTCATGATAACGAAGTGTAAGTAAGAAGCGACGCGGGTCAATAGTAACCGAAACTCTAAAAAACGGAATTTTGATACCAATACATATATCGAAAGAATCAGATTTGTGTGCTGATTTTAAATATATAAGTTTTATTAGGTTTAGTCCTACCCATTAAAAGTCACGAGCCTGAGAAAATTTGCCTTATTTTTAAAAAAAAGTGGGAAACACCCCCTAAAAGTCCAAGAATCTTAATGAAAATCACAACATCAAATTCAGCCTATAAGAGAACCCTTCTAAACAGGTTTCTATCTGCAAAAATGCGGCGAAAGCTTTTATCTGCAAAATTGTGGAATTTTGTATTTTTTTTTTGCCAGAAGAAAGATCACAGATGCGTATTTATTTGTTTTTGTTTGTTTCCCAGGGGTGATCGTATCGACCCAGTGATCCTGGAATAACGGGAGAGGGCTCATTTGAACGGGAAATAAAAGTTCTAGTCCCATTTATGAGTGACCAAAGAAATTGGAGGGCAACTAGGCCCCCTCCCGCACCACTCTTCTCAAAATCGTCTGATCAAAATTTTTAGATAGCCATCTTGTTCAGTATAGTTGAAAGACCTAATAAATATGCATTTGGAAATATACAGACCCCCAACAGCCCCTGTGGAAAGGTCTTTAAGTTATAATACTTGTCCATTGTTTACGTATAGTATTTGTTATTGGGAATTATTCATATATTTTTTTTTTGGGGGGGGGGGAGAATTTTCTGCTGGTGGTATTTTCCGCGGGGATAATTTTCCATATGGTTGGAAGTTTCAAGGGGGAAATTTTTCAAGGGAATTCTTACACTGTGCGAATTTGCCAAAATTCCTATACGAAATTCGTCTTATATCTTGCTTTCTGTTTGCCGACTCAATTTTACGCGTGGAGACGTTAAGGGTAATTGTCCGGGGTTAATTTTCACCAGGATTGAATTGTCTAGAGAATATATCCGTGGGGAGGAGGGATTTTTCCATGGAGGTGTAGCCAGATTTCCTGGCATTATTTAAAAAATTATAAGAAATTAAATAAAAAAACCAGGTTTTTTCAACTGTAAGTAAGGGGCAACACTAAAACTTAAAACGAACAGAAATTATTATGTAAAGGAGGGGGATGCTTTTCCTCAATACCTCGCACTTTACTCTAACGCTTGAATTATGTCCCAATTCTTTAAGAAGAACTCCTGAAACACTATGTTCGTTTCATTAGAACAATAAGAAGCTTTTTTTAAAGTACAAAAAAACTTTAGTGTAAAGAGTGAGGTGTTGCGGAAGAACAACCCCCCTCATATACGTAAAAATTTCTATTTATTTTAAGTTTTAATGTTGCTCCCTACTTTCAATTGAAAAAACTTGGTTTTTCTGTTTAACGACGTAGGTAGACCCAAATATGGAACTTGCATCAAGTTGCAAGTACTCGACTTGCACCATGTTGCATAGGTGACAAGTTCAAGTGTTAAGTCTTGACTAATAAGCTTTAAATAATTCTTGATGAATTTAGTCTTAATAAGAAAATAAATGGTCGGATTAATGGCGCTTCTTGATTACGAAGGTCCCTGCGTCGGCCCTGCCGTGTGCTACTGCAGGAAGGTTCGATCTTTTGGTCCCGTATTACCAAGCTAAGGTCAAACCCAATGCATCATTACAGGACTAAGAGCAAGCAGATAAAGAAACTTCAACACTGCTATGAACATTAATTTCACATTGTTACCAAAGAGTGACAAAAAGAGTAAAGCTTCAATGCAGAGGAGGGGGGGGGGAGTCTTTTATCATTAAAAAATTTGGTACTGTGATACTTAATTGTACACACCGCTATAGACTCTATAGCAATTAGGCATAGGTACCCGTAAAGCGTGTACTTAACACCTAAATTCATCGCAAAGCGTGATTTTTCATTGAATTTACAATATTTGAGCTGTTATTTTTTAAGATTTAGGGGGGGGGGAAGGTATCTATGTGAGGTTACTTATTTTATATATTCTGTGCTTTACCCACCACCACCCCCCCCCCTAATTTGCAAAAATATAGCCCAAATTTGTTTCATAAACTATTATAACCGGGTATCTGGCTCTCCCGTTTGACTAGTTTCCTTGATAGAGTCTATAGCGGTGTGTACCATTAAGTAAAACAGTACCAAAAATTTTCATTAAGAATGTCTTACATTTTGTAATTTCCTTGAACATGCGTGGTTGTGTAAATTTCAACTTAACGCGCCTGGGTAAATTTCCACTTAACGTGAGTAGAGGTCTAAGCTATACTTTGCATGCCTGTATAGGAATTCCCATGTTATTTGCATGCCTGTATAGGAATTCCCATGGTATTTGCATGCCTGTATAGGAATTCCCATGTTATTTGCTTGCAGCTATAGGACCATGTTATTTGCTTGAATGTATAGGAATTCCCATGTTTTTTGGTTGCGTGTATAGGAATTCACCAGTTTTTTTAGTTCGTGTATATGAAGTCCGATTGTATTTGCTTGAGTGGATAGTTATTACAATGGTATTTTATTGAGTGTATTGGAATTCACACGTTATTTGCTTGCATGTATAGTAATTCCCATGTTATTTGTTTGCATCTATATGAAGATGTTTGGTTCGTTCGAGTAGAGAAAGTACCATGTTATTTTCTTTCGTTTATAGGAATTCCTATTTTTTTTGCTTACCTTTCTAGGAATTACAATACTATTCCGTTAAATCTCTATAACGTTGTTATTTTCTCGAGTTAATAGGAATTACCATGTTATTTGCTTGCGTGTATAGGAATTCCCATGTTATTTGCTTGCGTGTATAGGAATTCCCATGTTATTTGCTTGCGTGTATAGGAATTCCAATGTTAATTGGTTGCAGATATAGTACCATGTTATTTGATTGCGTGTATAGGAATTCCCATGTTATTTGATTGCGTGTATAGGAATTCCCATGTTATTTGCTTGCGTGTATAGGAATTCCCATGTTATTTTCTTGCGTGTATAGGCATTCCCATGTTATTTGCTTGCAGCTATAGGAATTCCCATGTTATTTGCTTGCGTGTATAGGAATTCCCATGCTATTTGCTTGCGTGTATAGGACTTCCCATGTTATTTGGTTGCATCTATAGAACCATGTTATTTGCTTGCGTGAATAAGAATTCCCATGTTATTTGCTTGCCTGTATAGGAATTCCCATGTTATTTGCTTGCGTGTATAGGAATTCCCATGTTATTTGCTTGCAGCTATAGGACCATGTTATTCGCTTGCGTGTATAGGAATTCCCATATTATTTGCTTGCGTGTGTAGGAATTTCCATGTTATTTGCTTGCTTGTATAGGAATTCCCATGTTATTTGGTTGCAGCTATAGGACCGTGTTATTTGCTTGCATGTATAGGAATTCCCATGTTATTTGCTTGCGTGTATAGGAATTCCCATGTTATTTGCTTGCAGCTATAGGACCATCTTATTTGCTTGCGTGTATAGGAATTCCATGCTATTATAAGGGCTTATGTTCCCTCCTATGCTATTATAAGGGTTTATGTTCACTCCTATGCTATTATAAGGGCTTATGTTCCCTCCCATGCTATTCTAAGGGTTTATGTTCCCTCCCATGCTATTCTAGGAACTTATGTTCCCTCTTATGCTATTCTAGCACACTATGTTCCTTCCTGTGGTATTCTGGGCCTTTACGTTCCTTCCTATGCTATTCTGGGCCTTTGCAAATTGCCAAAAAAATTAAGTTTTGAGGATATGACGTTCCTTGGCACCTTTGGAGAAAAAGGGTTAAAGTGATTAGCAATTAAGAGCGGGGATTCCCCGCTGTTTTTTTTTATCGAAAACTAGAGATTGTCAAATTGCGTATTTAGGAATTGTTTTGATGGACATTTTTGCAAAAAGGGATAAGGAATTCGCAAATTGGACACTATGAACGATATTAATTAATGTTTTGAATAATAGGAGTGTGATTGATTCTAATTAGTGATTGGTAATTTTTTAACATGAAATCTCTGAATAAAATATTTTTTGGGGGAGGTGGGTTGATTGTGACTGTATAATACACAAGTGATGTTTGGACAGTGTTGTCAACTGTCGCCTGATTCCGAGTGGTTTTTCTTTACCTGGTGCCCATTAATAACGAAATTTTTTTGTTAAATAAGTAGTTCTTGTATCTTTTAAAAGAGCTTTACGGGGTTTGAGAGACTTTGTTGCCTGATTCCATGTGGTTTTTCTTTACCTGGTGCCCATTAATAACGAAACTTTTATGTTAAATAAGCAGTTCTTGTATCTTTTAAAAGAGCTTTACGGGGTTTGAGAGACTCTGTTGCCTGATTCCATGTGGTTTTTCTTTACCTGGTGCCCATTAATAACAAAATTTTTGTGTTGAATAAGTAGTTATTATATCTTATAAAAGAGCTTTACGGGATTTGAGAGACTCGGTTGCCTGATTCCGTGTGTTTTTTTTTACTTGGTGCCCATTAAAAAACGAAATTTTTTTGTTAAATAAGTAGTTCTTGTATCTTTTGAAAGAGATTTACGGGGTTTGAGAGACTCTGTTGACTGATTTCATGTGGTTTTTCTTTACCTGGTCTCTATTAAAAACGAAATTTTTGTGTTAGATAAGTAGTTATGATATCTTTTCAAAGAACTTTACGGGGTTTGAGAGACTCTGTTGCCTGATTCCGTGTGGTTTTTCTTTACTTGGTGCCCTTTAAAAACGAAATTTTTGTCTTAAATAAGTAGTTCTTGTATCTTTTAAAAAAGCTTTACGGGGTTTGACAGACTCGGTTGCCTGATTCCGTGTGGTTTTTCTTTACTTGATGCCCATTAAAATCGAAATTTTGCCTTAAATAAGTAGTTCTTATATCGTTTAAAGAAGATTTACGGAGTTTGAGAGACTTTGTTGCCTGATTCCGTGTTGTTTTTCTTTACTTGGTGCCCATTAAAAACGAAATTTTTGTGTTAAATGAGTAGTTCTTGTATCTTTTAAAAGTGCTTTACGGGGTTTGAGAGACTCGGTTGCCTGATTCCGTGTGGTTTTTCTTTACATCGTGCTCATTAAAACCGAATTTTTTTTGTTAATTTTGTATCACTTGTCTCTGTGTATATAGCTTTTTGTTGTCAGGGAGACTATGCTATCTGATCGCGAGTGGTTTGTCTTTACTTGCTGTACAATAAAAACGAAATTCTTGAGTTAAATAAGTATTTATGTTGTATTTTAAAACAACTTTACAGGGATTGAGAGACTCGATTGCCTGATTCCGTGTGGTTTTTCTTTACTTGCTGCCCATTAAAAGCGAAATTTTTGTCTTAAATAAGTAGTTCTTGTATCTTTTAAAAGAGCTTTACGGGGTTTGAGAGACTCTTTTGCCTGATTCCTTATGGTTTTTCTTTACATGGTCCCCATTAAAAACGAAATTTTTTTGTTAAATAAGTAGTTATTATATATTTTGAAATAGATTTAAGGGGTTTGAGAGACTCTGTTGCCTGATTCTGTGTGGTTTTTCTTTACTTGGTGCCAATTAAACACTATATTTTTGTTTTTAATATTTTTTTCTTGTATATTTTAAAAGAGCTTTACTGGGTTTTAGAGACTCTGTTGCCTGATTCCGTGAGGTTTTTCTTTACTTGGTGCTAAATAAAAACGAAATTTTTGTGTTAAATAAGTAGTTCTTGTATCTTTTAAAAGAGCTTTACGGGGTTTGAGAGACTCTGTTGCCTGATTCCGTGTGGTTTTTCTTTACTTGGGGCCCATTAAAAACGAAATTTTTGTGTTAAATAAAGTAGTTCTTGTATCTTTTAAAAGAGCTTTACGGGGTTTGAGAGACTCGGTTGCATTGTATTTTCCATAATTTTCTTACAAGAAACTAGAGTTTACGGCCAAAACCCTTATTAGCTCAGATTTTATAGAAATAGTTTTATTTTTCGATCTGAAAATAGACTAAAGTTTCAGATTTGAATGAGAGAATTGTATTTTCCATAATTTCTTACATCTTTGGAAATCATTAACGATAACAAACATGCTTTCGACCAGATGGGTTTTTGAAAGCACATTCAGCATGGCTTGCGCTATTTTTTTTTTTATCATGAACCCTTTAGAGACCAATTTAATCAACTTGGAGAAAGTTCAAATAGAATCGTTACTGATATTGATATTAGTGCGTAAACTACAAACTGACCAAAAATATCCGGAATTTTTTTTCTTATAGCCTTGACTTTGAAGACATTTCTTCATCTTAATTGGCTTTAGAAATATCATGCTAAATAAAACTAGCCAAACCGTCGTTGCTTTGTCGAATTTTGAGCAAACAAAAGGATTGTAACACCTGATTGGCTCTTTTGTATGCAATTTCAAGCCAGTGAAAAGAACGAAACGTCTTTAAGTCACATTTTTTTTCAAAAGTAAACTCGATGTTTCTCTATGATTCAATCCCAACGTCCCCCTGCTCTGAGTGTTGAAAATGATTTCACGACATTATTTTAGTTTTTTTTTTCTTGCCCCAAACTATTTTTTTATCATGAACCCTTTAGAGATCAATTTGATCAACTTGGAGAAATTTCAAATAGAATCGTTATCCTAACGATTAAAATATAACTATCCTAACGACACTCGATATCCTAAAAGTGTCTGATTCAAACTTTTACCTTGAGCATTGATGTTGTTATCAGAATTTCAAAAGGACCGCTTATGAGTGCTGGCGTATCTGATGAAGTAATTTAGGTCGTATGATAAATTTAATTTATTTTTTTTTAATGCAGTAGTTTTTAGTAGGGACACTCGATATCCAAAAAGTGTTTGATTCAAACTTTTACCTTGAGCATCGATGTTTTTAGCAGAATTTCAAAAGGATCGTTCATAAGTGCTGGCGTATCTGATGAAATAATTTAGGTCGTATGATAAATTTAATTTATTTTTTTTTAATGCAGTAGTTTTTCAGTAAGGACATTCGATATGCTAAAAGTGTTTGATTAAAACTTTTACCTTGAGTATCGATGTACACACACACACACACACACACACACACACACACACACACACACACACACACACACACACACACACACACACACACACACACACACACACACACACACACACACACACACACACACACACACACACACACACACACACACACACACACACACACACACACACACACACACACACACACACACACACACACACACACACACACACA
Organism: Artemia sp. Qi Xiang Cuo; assembly: GCF_049724085.1. Taxonomy (NCBI): domain Eukaryota; kingdom Metazoa; phylum Arthropoda; class Branchiopoda; order Anostraca; family Artemiidae; genus Artemia; species Artemia sp. Qi Xiang Cuo. The sequence continues at coordinate 21,178,309 of NC_142798.1, read as the reverse complement.
CACACACACACACACACACACACACACACACACACACACACACACACACACACACACACACACACACACACACACACACACACACACACACACACACACACACACACACACACACACACACACACACACACACACACACACACACACACACACACACACACACACACACACACACACACACACACACACACACACACACACACACACACACACACACACACACACACACACACACACACACACACACACACACACACACACACACACACACACACACACACACACACACACACACACACACACACACACACACACACACACACACACACACACACACACACACACACACACACACACACACACACACACACACACACACACACACACACACACACACACACACACACACACACACACACACACACACACACACACACACACACACACACACACACACACACACACACACACACACACACACACACACACACACACACACACACACACACACACACACACACACACACACACACACACACACACACACACACACACACACACACACACACACACACACACACACACACACACACACACACACACACACACACACACACACACACACACACACACACACACACACACACACACACACACACACACACACACACACACACACACACACACACACACACACACACACACACACACACACACACACACACACACACACACACACACACACACACACACACACACACACACACACACACACACACACACACACACACACACACACACACACACACACACACACACACACACACACACACACACACACACACACACACACACACACACACACACACACACACACACACACACACACACACACACACACACACACACACACACACACACACACACACACACACACACACACACACACACACACACACACACACACACACACACACACACACACACACACACACACACACACACACACACACACACACACACACACACACACACACACACACACACACACACACACACACACACACACACACACACACACACACACACACACACACACACACACACACACACACACACACACACACACACACACACACACACACACACACACACACACACACACACACACACACACACACACACACACACACACACACACACACACACACACACACACACACACACACACACACACACACACACACACACACACACACACACACACACACACACACACACACACACACACACACACACACACACACACACACACACACACACACACACACACACACACACACACACACACACACACACACACACACACACACACACACACACACACACACACACACACACACACACACACACATACACACACACACACACACACACACACACACACACACACACACACACACACACACACACACACACACACACACACACACACACACACACACACACACCAAAAAGAACTACTTATTTAAAAAAAAATCGTTTTTAATGGGCACCAAGTAAAGAAAAACCACACGGAATCAGGCAACAGAGTCTCTGAAACCCCGTAAAGCTCTTTTAAAAGATACAAGTACTACTTATTTAACACAAAAATTTCGTTTTTAATGGGCACCAAGTAAAGAAAAATCACGCGGAATCAGGCAACAGAGTCTCTCGAACCCCTTAAAACTATTTTGAAAGATACAAGAACTACTTATTTAAGACAAAAATTTGGTTTTTAGTGGGTACCAAGTAAAAAAAGATCACACGGAATCTTGCAACAACGTCTCTCAAACCCCTTAAAGCTCTTTTAAAAGATACAAAAACTACTTATTTAACACAAAAATTTCGATTTTAATGGGCACCAAGAAAATAAAAACCAAACAGAATCAGGTAGCTGAGTCTCTCAAACCCCTTAAAGTTCTTTAAAAAGATACAAGAATTACTTACTTAACTAAAAAATTTCGTTTTTAATGGGCACCAGGTAAAGAAAAACCACATGGAATCAGGCAACAGAATCTCTCAATCACACTCCTATTATTCAAAACATTAATTAATATCGTTCGTAGTGTCCAATTTGCGAATTCCTTATCATTTTTTGCAAAAATGTCAATCAAAACAATTCCTAAATACGCAATTTGACAATCTCTAGTTTTCGATTTAAAAAAAAAACCAACGGGGAATCCCCGCTCGTAATTGCTAATCACTTTAACCCTTTTTCTCCAAAGGTGCCAAGGAACGTAATCTCCCCAAAACTTAATTTTTTTGGCAATTTGCAAAGGCCAAGAATAGCATAGGAAGGAACGTAAAGTCCCAGAATAGCACAGGAAGGAACATAGTGTGCTAGAATAGCATAGGAAAGAACATAAACCCTTAGAATAGCATTGGAGGGAACATAAACCCTTAGAATAGCATGGGAGGGAACATAAGCCCTTATAATAGCATGGAAGGGAACATAAACCCTTAGAATAGCATGGGAGGGAACATAAGCCCTTAAAATAGCATGGAATTCCTATACACGCAAGCAAATAACATGGTCCTATAGCTGCAAGCAAATAACCTGGGAATTCCTATACACGCAAGCAAATAACATGGGAATTCCTATACACGCAAGCAAATAACACGGTACTACCTATTTAACGAAATCGCATGTGAATTCCTATACACGCAAGCAAATAACATGGGACTTCATATACACGCAAGCAAATAACATGGGACTTCCTATACAAGCAAGCAAATAACAAGGTCCTATAACTGAACGGAAATAACATGGGAATTCCTATACACGCATGCAAATAACATGTGAATTCCTATACACGCATGCAAATAACATGGGAATTCCTATACAGGCATGCAAAGTATAACTTAGACCTCTACTAACGTGCCCTACGCAGAGGCACCTGTATTTTTTTATGCCTCCACATTCTCGGGGATTTTCATTTACAAAAGGGTAACTGAAGGTTAATTTAATGGTAAGGGCTATTTATTTATTTTTTTTTGCGCGGGAAAAAAGTGGCATTCAAGGTATGACGAGAAAAAAGGCCAAATTACACCTGAATCAACTCGGATTTTGTAATTGCATGACTATTTCTGCTGCAAAAGCTTAAAAGGGTTGCAATTCCTAAGAATTTGGAAGGGAGGGAAGGGGGGTTTCAAATTCTTTAATTAAAGTAGAAAAAACGGTTTTGTTAAAAGTTGGAGGGGGATTTTTCAATGAGATTACATAAAATATATTTTTAGAAATATAGAGGGAACGACCACCCCCTCCCCTCCCCTCTGGGTACCACTTTTGATAGTGAAATTAATTTAAGGTAATATTTCCACAAAATTAGTTTTTCAAGGAAAATTGAAGAGCTCCATTAAGCACAAAATGAGCAGGAATAAAGTCAAATAATATTCAGAGCATAAAACTACCACAAATCACTATCAATATGTTTAAACAATCGGTAGGTATGTTCAGGATGTACATTACGGTGAACCGTACATTACACCTGTGCTTGTTTTAGTCCCTGAAGCTTCTTAACGTTGTCAGATTAGAGATTACCAAGCTGCAATATTTGTGTTTCAGTGTATATATGGTTTAACCCCATATGTTTTTAGAGTTTTTGCCAAATTATTATTGACCTGTATAATTATGGAACTAGGCAAAGTGATAATATAGAGGGTGATTTGCGTCGTGGAGCCAGGTCGTCATTTTCAATGAAACACCATTGAGCTGTATGGAATGAGCTACCATTGAGCATTAGGGCCGCGGAACACGTACCTCAGTTTAAAAAGAACTTAAAAGCTTATTTTTGGGGGGATAATTGTTGAATTTTATTATGGGTTGAAGGGTGGGTAGGGGAGGAATGGTGATCTAGGAAGGTAAAAATGGGGTGGACAGGGGGTAAGGTGGGATTGGGAGTGCAGGATGTTCTGGGGGAAGGGGGAGTTCAGTATTGATGAGTGACGGAGACTGGATTTGTCATTATTATTTTTCTTTTATATTTTTATTTATATACTATTATTTTTAATGCAGTTTTTTCTTTTCTTTAATATATAGGTTTTAGTTTATTTATTATTGGTTTATTTATAACAGAATTAATTAAATAGTTGAGGTTTTTTAGCCATAAGTAGTATCCTATTTGCTGGTCCAGCCAGTGATTACGTAATATGTCTTACTGCGGGCAGGCATCTATATATCCGACAAGTGATTGCATAATATGCCTTACCACGGTCATTCATCTATTACTACGACCGGTATATGGCTTAGAAGACTGGTTTCTGAGGCAACACCCATTTCCTGGACCAATCAGAGATGTATCAGGAATTACACAAGAATATGTGTGCAGTTTCACGGGTTCATGCCTTACCATAGGTAGTTATCTATATATTTCTCAACTACAAGCCTTGTCATACATGTTTTCCTAGGTTCAATAGCCAAAACTCGACTACATCATATTACGTATTCAAAGATGGTCTCTTTGTAAAAATACTGGTTTCACCTGGAGGGTATATAATCATGTTTTTTTCAGCATAAATAAAGATGCAATTAGTTTTTATGGATCAGTTGAAAAAAAAACAACTTGAAAAGATAACCCTTTATTGCTAAATTTATTCGTTTTGAATGGAGAATTCTAAAAGACTCTTGATGGTAAGTAAATGTATATTATTCTTGAATTATCAAAAAACAGACCTTTTGCGTATAGTTACATTTGACTATCTTATCATATTAATTTTCTGATTGACAACGGGCTACATGACCAATGCATAATTCAATCGCTTCATGACAGCTGTTCTGGTATAGGCTATTTTGGCTAAAAAGGTTATTAACTAGCTTGCACAAATATCTCATACGTTCATAATTGAAGAAGACATACATTTTTTTCTTTTATCCTGTGTGAGCTTTGGTATTGTGGAGGGGGAACGGTGCCCCCCATTAATATTCTGAATAAATAACAAACGAACCTAATAATAAAAATTGTGGTTTTTTATGCATTACATTTAAAATATATCTGGCTTAGGCACAACCTAGGACTGTCGTTCTTTTTTATGAGTTTAAGCATATTGAAGTTTAAGCCTATAAGTTTTAGAACCGTGACATTCATAATTGAAAAAGACATACACTTTTTTTTTCTTTTATCCTGCGTGAGCTTTGGTATTGTGGAGTGGGTGAACAGCGCTCCCAAATAATATTTTGAATAAATAACAAACGGACCTAATAATCAAAATTGTGTTATTTTTTTATGCATCGTATTTAAAATATATCTAGCTTAGGCTCAATCCTTTTCTTTATGCATCGTATTTAAAATATAGATAGTTTAAACTCCAAGTGGGAGAGGCGTTCTTTTTTTTCTATGTGTTTAGGATGATTGCAATTTAGGCCTATAAGATAATAAGTTGGCTAGCGAAAAACTAAAAATTAATTTTTATTCTAGGACATTGATGCTCAAAGTCCCAACCAAAAGCGATCAAAGTTAGATGCTGGTTCTGACATCACTAACATGGAGCTAATAAGATCTTTGAACATGGCGAGAGCTAGTGTTATCTGCTATGCCCCACATTCAGATAGAGAAGGCATTTCTAATGAGCTACTTAAAATTTCTAACGTAAGTGTATTTATCAAATAACCCCATACTTTTTATTAAGGTTTATAGCTCACTTACAATTTTGGAAATTCCTTTTTTTAAACAACTTGCTTATCATTTAACTTGCACACCTTGATTGATCATATATGGCATCCATGTGGCAAAGTTAAGAAATAATACATTATATACAGAAACCTGATCAGCGCGCCTCTTGGCCTAATCAGATGCAGAACGATTCTAGCTGTAACAAGCTTTGCATAAAAACCCGTCTTTGATTGCGGCTTCTTGTATACAACAAGCATATTTTTCAAAGGGATTTGAAGAAAATTCACATTTATCATTCGCACGTGTTTTAAAAAAACTAACGTTAAAGCTTTAGTTTTACAATTACGAGACAAGATGGGGTAGATATTCTGAAACTGTTATTATAATAATTTCATAAATCATTTCTTTGTATGACTGTGGTCAATAGACTCTTTCAAGATTGCTCTATGTAGCATAGCCTGATCTAAGCCGCTTCTCGTTAAATCTGTCCATATTTCATTTGCAATGTTAATCAAGCAAACTCAACGAGATGAATGTCGTTTGCTCCGTTAATAATTTCTAATCAGCTAGTTTTATGCGCGCGTGTTTATTTACTTATGGACTAATTGATGAAGAAAAAAGAGTGGGGGTGGGGTAAAAAAACCTCAATCAGATAGTGCTTTAACTTTGATGCATGACTTTAGGTACTTATTTAGTAGCCGGTAAACATGTGACTAGAAGTTTATTGAAATGCTTTACGAAAAAAAAATGTTATCGCTTCCTAGTGAGGTGTTGACAACTCCGTGACCGATATTTTTTTATCGTACTTTCATTCATTTCATTGACATTAGCCCAACTTAACGTTGTGTATGCCTACCAACTAGTAAATATGTACTGCGCTTTTTTATGATCAATTATTTTCAGTGAAATTAATATCATAAAAATGGCGAATAGAAAATTCGTTAAGCTGTCTTTATGCGCTTTATATGATCGGCGTGGACAACCGTTTAGGCAATATAATGCTAGGAGGAAAAGTAAGTCTTAAGAGGGGGAAAATTGGGATAGGTTTTTGACTTTATAAAACACTAGATATTTCGAATAGAAAATAAATTCTGTTTGTATAGATTAACATCGGTGAATTATCACCACCACCATTAGCTCAAGGAGTACTTATTTACAATGAGCCGTCGGCAATCCTACATCACCACCAATGGACTTTAGCGATGATGATGCTTTAGTTGTTGATAATATGGAGTGGCAAAGGGGGTTTCTAAATGATTGTTTAGGGAATATGGTTAGCCTAGACGATTTAATCTATGATATAGATATGACTAAGGACCCGGTATGGACAAATAGGTTTATAAATGAGCATTTGGGGGGTAGCCCCACAAGTGCATCTAAACCGGGTTCTCATGCCAATAGTCATAAAGAAATCCCCTCACAGGAGAATACAGGCTGGTTATATCTACTATCCTCAAATACAGTGGAATGTAAACTCAGTGAATTGGGTGATTTTACACCACGGCCAACTAATGCAATTGAACAGACTGGGGGTGGTGCTATTGACGATTCTATGCCACCCCCCACCACTGAGGTTGACAAAAGTAGTGAAACAATACCCCCACCAGCATTTACACTTCCAGATTTTTTCCTATCTAACTCTGCCTTGCACCTTACTAATGTCTATTGCGCAAATTTCGGTGATCCCTTTAACTCCTTAACGTCAGGGGCTATAGTAACAGACCCCCTGGCTATTACTCACTCCTATGTTAACAAGGTTCTAGCCCTTCTTGAACAACAGATAGAGGTGTTGGGAGGGAGGGCCAGTTGAAAAGCATCAATAGCACTAAAAATATATTTTTTAAATAATAATGCGAGCGAACTCTATTCAAAATACTTGCATACAGAAATGTTAGCCATTCGCCCGCATTTATCAAATTATGAGGAGTTTTTTTTTAGATTGGGTAAGCAGCATTGTGACTAAACTAGATAATTATAATGAGGGGGGTAGTGGGTCAGTTATTTTATTCATAGAAAATTTAAGCATTAACATCTGTAGTTTTACAAAGGATTTTATTTTAAGAGGTGGGGCTGGGAATATTGAATTAAAATATCATTCTGATTTAGAGGGTTTTCAGGGAATACAACGAATTTGTTTCGATGTAAGGCTACAGTGTTTCAAATATGCATTTTTGATTGCCGCCAATAGACCTTTTCAAAAATATGCATCTAAGAGAAAGTTGGACAAATTAACAGCTAATGGGGATGGGTCAAAGCTTTCTAAAGCATATTTTAATTGTTTAAATGATCAATTTCCCGTAATATTAAAAGAGATAGATATTTTTGAGTGGGCTAATGCACATTTAAAGATTGGTGTTACGGTGTTGCAGTATGAAACAGAATTTGAGGAGGGCCAGCGTTCTTATAAAAAGGGGTATTATTTCCAGTGAGGGCTCCGTCCATTGAGTCATTGAAGCATTGGGTCTGGCTTCTATACAAGCCACCCTCAGAACCTGATTCAATAGGACACTTCAATCCACTTACAGATATTAGTAGGGTTTTAAGTGAGGATAAAACTTGGGGTGTACGTTATTATTGTCCAACATGTCTGTCCCGATTTTGGACTGATTTAAAACTAAAGCCTCATATGAAACACTGTAAACGTCATGGATACCAGGCTGTTGAAACGGTTAGCGGAGATAGAGCGATCTTACGTTTTAAGAACTTTTAGAACACGCTCCCGCAGAGCAGTAAGATCGCTTTGGACTGCAAAGCGAAACTCACAGACGTGTACGATTCGTCAAATCCAAATCCTGTTAAAATAAACGAAGCCATAGGGGTTTCTTACGCTCATGCGCAACGAGATTCCAGTAATACCATCCAAGTTCTGGATGTAGTTGAGTCATTGGGTGGTGTAGACTCCTTGCACTCAGCATTGACCAGTCTAATTAAAACAGCAAATGGTGCAATTTATCGCCTACGCTACACAAACTATCCTATGCTCCTATCACCAGATGACATATTGGCCATTGAAAATAGTAAAATATGTTGGGTTTGCAAGGGAGAATTCGATGATGGTTTTAGAAATGGGGGAAATTGGAAGGTGATTGACCAAGATCATTTATGTCAGGAAATTACGTCGGGTGGGAGTAACTTTAGAGGGTTTGCACATCAATCGTGCAGTGTAAACGTTGTACAGAATTATGTCGTACCGGTTTTTATACACAATTCCAATTACGATTTAAAGTTTTTTTACCAGCGTTGGGCCGAATTGCCAAGGGAGAAGTTGTAGATCACGCATGGATAGATGGTTCTTTTTCGTATAATATCATACCCAAATCATCGGAGAAGCTAGTGCTTCTAGAATTCATTTTGAAAACAGTTGACATGGGTAGCGTGTGCCTTAATAAATTAAGTTTCTTAGACTGATTCAGCTTCTTCTCCAAATCTTCAATTCAATTGATTCAGGTACAGAAAAGCCACAACTTTTATAGCTTCCCTCTCCTTAAACAGCGTTTCCCTAATGATGAAATGTTTAATATATTAACGTGTAAGGGCATATATGCATATTATTACTACAACTCTGCCTCGAGGCTAGATAATGTGTCATTACCGCCCGTTGAAGCATTTTACAATTCTCTTACGGACAATCAGTGTACCACTAGCGACTATGAATTTGCTAAAAGGGTTTGGGCAAACGGAGGGTGTAAAAATGGGTGGATTACTGTAAACTGTACTTGGCTAGTGATGTACTGACTCTTCTGGACATTGTTTTCAAAAACACGGATAAAATCTTTGGGAATTTTGGGTCGGAATTAGGGTATTATTTTTCTACTCCTCATCTGGTGAAGGACTTGATTCTTAAAATCAGCAAAGAAAGAATAGGTGTGATCGCCGACGTGGATCAGCATCTGTTTGTAGAGAGACAAATGAGGGATGGGTATGTATTTTATGGGGACCCTATCATGAAAACTGATTCTACCGGACAGCACACCGATGAAACGTCAGACGCAGTTTTTTTGGATATGAATTCCCTTTATCCGTCGGCAATGTCTCACTACTGTTTGCCGTCTGGGAATAACAAATTGCTTAACGATCCATGTGTTTCGAATTTCCCCAACATTGCTACGGTTGAGGATATTGGGGCATGGGGATGGTTTTTGAGATTGACGATGAAATACCCATGAAAATCCATGACTCGGTAAAAGACTTTGTTTTCCCGTGCATAAATAGGCCGGTGAGTAGGGACTCTATATGCACTGGGTGCCTTCAAAGCAAAAACTTATTGCCCACCTCAACCCGAAACAGAATATCGTTGTACATCACGTGCTATTGAAATGGAGGGTGTCCAATGGTTTCAAAGTTACAAAGATTCATCGAGCCCTCCAATTTGATCAAAACTCTTACATGAAAACGTTTATTGACACCTTTGTCAGTAAACGTTCACAAGCGAAAACAAAAGTTGAGAAGGAAATCTATAAACTCATTTTGAACTAAGCCTCCGGTAAAATGTTCAAAAGCGTACGAAACAGAACTCGTTGTGACATTGTAACCAATCCCAAAGAGTGTGCTCGAGTCATTGCAGATCCAAACTTCACATCGTTCACGATCATAGACTCTGCTATGGTGCTCCTACATCGTAAGAAAAGAAACATCATTTTAAATAAAAATATTGCAGGCAGGAGTGCAATAAAGGAAATATAAAAAAAGCTCATTTTTTAGTTGTCATTTTATTACAATGTATGCAAGGTACAATGGCCAATTTAGGGACAAGTTCAAGTGTCTTACGGGGACACTGATTCACTCCTGTTAAAAGTTAAAACTGAAAGTTTGTTGAATGATTTGGAAAATGGAGAATACATTAGCTTACGAATGGAGACTATACCAAGTGGAATGAATCCCTCTATCCAGAGCTAGTGAAACTCCGGGCCCAAATCAATTGTTAATGTTAAAATCTGAAAAAGGAAGTGATCTGATATCCAGTGGTGTGTTTCCTGGGCCGAAGGTTTACTGTGTGGAAACCCACAACAAGGATATCAAACAAGGTTGCACGGGGGTGCCTACACACTTTGAAAAAAATATTTTCGATATGAGTGTCTATAGAAACTGTGTGGAACGTAGTTTGGTCCCAAGAGCGAAAGTCATGGCGATTCACTCTTTACAATTTAAAAACTACACAGTTAGAGTTGAGAAAAACGCCCTGTTGGCCATATCAGACAAAGTTTATGTACTTGAGGATTGCGTGAAGGTACTACCACACGGTCACTATTTAATTTCAGACCGATTTGAATGTGTAGAGTATAGAAAGCCACTCGGTCTAGAAAAATTATCTTAAATTCTCTAAAAGGTACAAGGGGTTGGTGGGTGTTAAATTTTTTTATTAATCAAAATTAATAAATTTTCAATATATATATATATATATATATATATATATATATATATATATATATATATATATATATATATATATATATATATATATATATATATATATATATATATATATATATATATATATATATATATATATATATATATATATATATATATATATATATATATATATATATATATATATATATATATATATATGTGTGTGTGTGTGTGTGTGTGTGTGTGTGTGTGTGTGTGTGTGTGTGTGTGTGTGTGTGTGTGTGTGTGTGTGTGTGTGTGTGTGTGTGTGTGTGTGTGTGTGTGTGTGTGTGTGTGTGTGTGTGTGTGTGTGTGTGTGTGTGTGTGTGTGTGTGTGTGTGTGTGTGTGTGTGTGTGTGTGTGTTTGTGTGTGTGTGTGTGTGTGTGTGTGTGTGTGTGTGTGTGTGTGTGTGTGTGTGTGTGTGTGTGTGTGTGTGTGTGTGTGTGTGTGTGTGTGTGTGTGTGTGTGTGTGTGTGTGTGTGTGTGTGTGTGTGTGTGTGTGTGTGTGTGTGTGCAAGGCAGAGCAGTTACTGCTTCATAGTTTAATTTCAGTATACATAGTTATTTCGTAATTTAATGCCCCCTCCAGCCCCGGCTATTGGCCGCCACAGCGGCCGCCTAGGCCTTCAGCTGCCGCAGCGGCTAACCCCGGGGGGTTGACGGGGGGGGGGGCTGGCATTTCAAATTAAAAATGTTGAAAAAAAAAATGTTATATTATTTTATGTGTTTTTTTTCCTAGTGCCTATTTAAAATAAATGTTGTATTTTTTTGTTATAAATAAATAAAGAAGAAGTGTCTTTATTAAATATAAAGTGTTTTTTTTCCTAGTGCTTATTTAAAATAAATGTTACTTATGTTTTTATTATAAATAAATAAATAAAAAAAGAAGTGTATTTTTCTTGTTTAATGTGCTTTTTTCTAATTGTATTATTTGTAAAGTGCTGCTACTTTTATGTTCATATTAAAAGAAAATATGATTTTTATTGATTTAGTTCTCATTATTCTTGAACGGGGTAGTAATAGGAAAATTAATTATTCCTTAGACATTTACAGTTTAAAGTTAGTTGTGGGTGAGCTGTTGCAGCGAACAGCAATACGCATCCGTTTAAAACACTATTCAGGTCGTTTCTGTGCGGTCCATCAGTGTCAGGCAAAACGACACTCTTAACTAAAATAATAAAAAATTGTGATAACATGTTTATGGAAAAGCCGAAAAAATCTACTATTGCTACAGTATTTGGCAGGAGTCATACAATAAAATAAAAGCAATTGCTATATCGGGGTTGGTGCAGATACAATTCATAAAGGGACTTGATGTTTTCAACATTATTGAACCAAACTCTTGGCTGATTATTGAAGATTTAACTGAATCCATTGAACAATGGTCCCAGGAAATGCTACAATTGTTTATCGTTTGGTCTCATCATGAACAGATTTCCGTTACTCGAGTTCTAGACAATCCCTATCATCAGAGCAAATGTATGCGAACACTTACTTTGAAGTGTACCTACTATATCATCTACAGATTTGTTCGTGATTCTAGCTCGCTAATAACTCTCAATAAACAAATAAATCCCGGCTCCCCAAAATTTCTGGTCTCAGCATACAATCAGGCAACTACTAAACCCTACGGCTACATCCTGTTGGATCTTAATCAAAATAAAATCGAGGATTTACGTCCAGTCACAGATATTTTTGACAATGAAATTACAATATATCTCCCCGTGAACAGTAAAAAAGGCTATTAGTTGGCATCATGACACTGAAGAAACTACATGAAAATAGACATTTATTTTTCGTTCTAAGCACTTCAAAACCCCCACTTAGGAAAGCCACACTTAAACATGGTATTACCAACGATTTCATTAATTCAATGTCTGAACTTTGTTTAAATTTAACCGAGGGCAATGTTCAACTGCAAGAAATAGTTAAGCAACAGGCAAAGCAACATCGTACCATTGTACGTGCCTTGGCTTGCTAAAAGAAAGGAAAGAATTTTAAAAGGGAACGTCTTCTTCAAGCGGGTGGTAGCTTTTTTACACTTTTACTGCCAGTAATTGCAGGGCTTGTAAACAGTTTTCTCTAGATGGCTAAACCCTATAAATTGACTCCAATAGAACTCGCTCTCTCTCCCGTGGAACACTTTGATGACAATCTGAGTAAATTCATTGACAACGAGAATATTGAGGATGATAAAAACTACTTTTACTTCAAGATGCACTTCGCCGACTTGACAAACATAAGCCCTATCGTGCGAGAGCAAGTGGCAATATAAATTACTTTGGTCACAAAAAAGAGCCATTATAACAAGATTCTGCTACTGGGGAAACACAATCAAAGAAGGAGGAATCGAATTCAAATTTATCAAACATTGGCAACCGAATGCCGCACTCATATTGTTAACATCGTAAACGATATATAGCATATCTCATGGAAAGTAGTCAAGATCTTATTCAAGTTGATAGAAATGGGAATGGGATAATAATTCAAGGCAAGAGCTATAATCTATTTGATTTAATCTATGATACGGTTACAAATCGTAAAGGACTATTATTATTTGAAATTCATCTATACAACTTTCTAAATACCTTAAACTCCCCCATAATTCTTATTAGCAATAGGCAAATTCTTAAAAGAATTAAACGAACATGCTCCTTCCTCATCAACAACAGTAAAATATAAAGAAGAAGAAGAAGAAGATTTTAAATCAATCTTGGAAAATACTAGCACATCTAGTGGAAACATTGATTTGTCAATGAGGAGGAGGAGGAGCACACCACTGATAGCTACACAAAAGTGAAGACGTATCAAGTCAACATCACCACCATCATCACCCAATAGTATACAAACGGGTAGTGGACGTTACACTACATGTTTACGTTCAAAATGGATGAAGCTTTGAAAAGTGTTTATGAAAATGTTGGTGAAGTGGGAAGTTTTAGTTCCCCCACCACTGTTTCCAAAGTCACTGGTGTTCACACTAAAAGTGTACAAGACTATCTACAAAATGAATCAAGTTAAATTCTACATAGAAATCATAGACTTTGTTCTAATCATTATCATAAGTCTATTAATCATAGACTTTGTTCTAATCATAAGCATTGAATCAGATTGTTAAATCAAAGAAGGATTTCTTCTCTTAAGATGACATATCTCCCCCACAAAGAATCGCATCCATCGATCAGCTCCTCATTGAATCTATTCAATGCTGAAAATGTTGATGTCGGTGTCAAGTATGGCTACTATGAGCAACTTCATCCTCAACAACCCCTCTCGTAAAATATACACTTTCAGATATTTTCCAATTAAGACTATTTAATTGATTTATCATCAATATTTATTGATTTAAATATTTTGGTGAAGAAAAAGCCAGACAATATAACTTCAAGTGCTGGCGATGGTCTGTCCAACGAAAACTGTATCCCACACAACTTATTCAAAGAAATTAAATTATTTATTAATGTAACATAGGTAAGAAGTAACTATAATTTAAGAAGCTGTATCAGCTACATACAATTTATGACGATGACTCCACAGGCATATAAGGATTCGAGAGGACAGGCACTGGGCTATGAATATAGATCAGGTGTTGATTCCGACGGTACGTTAACTGCTGCAGTGACCCAGGAGTATTATTTAGTTGGAACATTAAATCATGAGATATTCAATATATCCCAATGGTTACCTCCCAATGTCAAGATTGACATAAGTTACAACTAGCCCCATCGAATTTCATTTTGAGAAAAACACTTGCTGCAGTACCTGATGCAAATGTCATTATCAATTCGGCAATTCTTCATGTTCGAAAACAATAGGTTATGAGCTGTGCTGCATTGGCAGTGGAAAAACTACGAGCCAATGGTAACAACATTAAACTTTTTGTCCCCCATACGATCACTAATCAACGTGACTTTGCCACTGGCTCTCGTAGTTATAACGATTCATCATTTATCAATGGAGAAATACAATCAAAACTCGCTTTGTCCTTTGTGAAGAGTGCTAGTGCTGTTGGATCCTGGACAGCATCCCCCCATGATTTTAACTTTTTTGGCCTATCTAACGTTGTTTGCAAAGTGAATGGAATCCCACTGTACACTCTATCATTTGATAAAAAATCCTACAGAACTCTGTATGATTTGACCATGCAATCCTTAGATCATTATTCACAACTATTTGAAAATGGAATAACCGATTCAATGTCTTCAAAAAATCCTAGTGTAATTGTTTTGGACATGTCTAGCACCCAGGATATGATCATAGTACGAACGGGGAATGTACGTTTAGAGTGCACATTTGCCAATGCTTTGACTGAGAGTATCACGGTCATATCATTGAGTCAATTTGATACTCAATGTGACGGCAGTGTTCTACTAGACCTAGCACCATGAACACAAACCAAATCATCAATGTATTTAATATGGATTTATACATATCCCAGTACAAGTCCTATTGCATGCCATCGGACTTCATTGACAAAATCCCAAGTGTTAACAATACCTTAATCATTGTTAATAGCAGTCCATCGACTTTGAAGACAGATCATTGGCTATGCATCTTTCAAACAGCGATGAATATCGAATTCTTAGATCATCTTCGTCTATCATATCAATTCTACATTCCACACATCAACAATTTTATTCAGAGCAGTGGGAAAACTGTTGTTCAAAATCAGAGCAAAGTGCAGGATGTATCGACTAAGACATGTGGCTTTTATGCGCTACTCTTTTTCATGTTTATATGTCGTGGCTATACCTACAAGCAGTTTCTTAGCATTTACGTTGACTTTCCCTTATTGGAACGACTTTTTAGTGGAAAATATACTTTCAAGCGTGTTTAATATTGATTTTAGTGCCGTTCGAATAAAACGTTCTAAAAATGTATGTAAAATTGTTTGTTAATAAAAATAATGCATATACATACATGATAAAAAACGACTTTTGTACTCTTTAGATTTCATCTTCTACTACGTATAGGTATTTGTCGAGAACAATTAATGCAGGTAGATTATCTGAATTCACTATATACTGATCCTGATGTGCTGCAATGTCAGGGTCACATTTTCTACAGTATAATGTAACTTCACTCTTATCATACCTCTTTGTATAGTCAATGATACTATTCTCATTCATTTTATAAAATTAACATGTTTCAATTTGCTTATTTGAAGCAATATCACATACAGTGTCCTCAAGTGGTGAATCACATTCCGTAACAGCCAAATAAAAATCTGTAGGCTTATAATCATAGTAGCCATTGTCGTCACAATGATGACGTAGAAACCAAATTCTTTTGTTGTTCCAACAGTTTAATCGTAGACCTGGCTCCTCCTCCCAAAACAATCTAAAGTCACGACGATACCGATCTCTTAGCAATAAACTAAAATCACGTTTCCAATCATACCAGGATATGTATTCTCCCACTGATTACATTTATCATAGTGGCAATTAGCGTATAGGTGTCCTCTAGGATGAGAGTCACACACCCCTGCAAGACATGAATTACAACCTTTAATTTTTACAGCATATCCTCTACGAAATTTATATGAGTTGCATAATCTGCACTTTTCATCATACTCATCAATCATTGTACAAATCTCACATGATGACCAGCTGCCCAGTGTATACATTCATATTGGACATGTATGGAACATTTTTTTATGTGTTGACACTCTCACCGCCAAAATGAAACTGAGCTACAATCAACAAATTGAGTGGGATACAGAAAGAGAGAGAGGAGTAAATCCTCCTTGAACATCATCTTTCTCATGAAAAAAAGTTTTAAATTTCCAAGCTGGTGTGTGTTTAAAAGCAAATCCACAATATCATTTTGTCTTGTCGTGATTAATATGTCAATAAATTGTGTAAATGCCTTTGGACCACGACATAAAAGCTTTATGCAATAGTTTAATGACGGAGAATTACTTTTCATTATATCGACAAGCATTCCCTGAGAAAATATCTTCCTTTGAACAGATAACTCTAGAATAGAATCATCTAGAATCGAACGTTCTTCCATAAGCACTAGATTCTCTATGATTTGATCCTTTTCGAATCTATCTATTTTTTATAATCCTAAAACTCTCATAACCAACTTTAGACTAACTCTGATGCTTTTTTCTACTTAAAAAATATACTATCGCCTACTATAGACAAAATATCTTCGATTTAGAAACAATTTTATTGAGTATAATTACAGCAATAATAATAACTGATTCAATTTATTTTCCTCAATATGTCTCTCCGGTGTATTTAAAGCAACTTAAAGTCTATTTATATGCACAATGTTCATCTTCGCCGCGAAGCATAATTGCTCCTGCAATTTATTTGCTCAATGATATCACATATCTAGCATACATATCGTCCCATTCAAGGCATAGTCTACATCCCCGTGTTATTTCCACTACCACGTTTGGTACTCTCACCCTTGTATCATTGATGCTACCTGCTCCACCATCAAGCTCCAATAGTGTAAATGTGCCACTCATTTTCTTTGCTAATATCGTCTCAAGTAATAATAAATTGCTCTCTCTCTGAATTCAATTCTCTTACTAATATAAACTATAATGAAAATAACTCCTTTTATTTGGATCCATTTACTAATCAACTTATCGTATATGAAGCCCCGTTAGTAGAAACATCTCTGATTGGCCCAAAAAATGGGTGTTGCCTCAGAAACCAGTCTGTTAAGGCATATACCGGCCGTCGTAATAGACGAATGACCGTGGTAATGTATATTATGCAGTCACTTGTCGGATATATAGATGCCTGCCCGTGGTAAGACATATTACGCAATCACTGGCTGGACCAGCATATAGGATACTACTGCCATAGAAAGGTAAGCTTCCAAAAAAGTTAAGATGATGTTAAGCTTTCGTAAAAATTACTACTTGAAGAAACATTGAATTCTAATTCCATCATTTAGGTATATTTTAAAAGTAGGTGGGAATTATTAAAAACAGGTCTCTAGATTATGTCTTAAACAGTATAAAAGATTGTTGTCATTTCGTGGAAACACATGGTATGCAGGACTTCACATGATGTTCACTGCAGAACGGCTTTTTGCAATGGTGGCAAGAATTGGTAGTTATTTGACGAATGCTCGCTGGGCGAAGGCTACAGGTCATTATTTTCCCTTCACAGAGGACATTAGACGTATTTCACCTGCCACCTCTATTTTTTGACTGATATCGAGTCTGATCGATTTCTTCTAAGTTGAGGTTTCTAACCAGTAGCCATAAGTGGCTGAATCAACACTTTGAACAGAACATTCACGAGAACCTTTCCCGAATGTGATTTTCTGCCAGATTTGGAGATAGTGAAGGAGTAGATGACATAACTGTTGATGCACTCAATGTTGGACCGCCCATAAAACCTATATATGGGCCACTTGTTGGTCTTCCGGGCGGCTAACATTGAAATACACAGTTAGTAGAATGTTTCAATACCGCCTTTGGTATTATCATAGCATTCAGTGATCTCCGGCTTCTGGTTACGTGATACTGGTACCCTCATGGCAAGTTGACAGAAGCAGAACCATTTAGGATGGCTTAGCAAGATAAGACACCAGAGTCAGATCCAGATCCAAACAGAACATTGAGGTCTCTGTAATTCTACCTTTACTCACAAGCAGTTCTTCCGGATTATCCCTCTTGTTTTTTCGCAGAGCCCCAACTGTTGTCAGTTGATGCGGTTCTTTCGGTAGTTCTGCTGCAAATGGAATGGATGCAAACCTGTTGTCAAGCGTGACATTTCTATTTGTTCCCCACATAGGGGAACAAATAGGTTATATCAGAAAATAGTAAAATTCAGCATATTCATATGCTACACCTGCCAAAATTTGCTAAGAAGCTTGTAAAGAGCGTTAGAAAACTGATTTCATCTCATAGCTCGAAGAAGCTTAGTAATTATACAGTTTGAATAAAAAAAAAAACATTTTTCCTGAACAGTTGGAAAAGTTACGCGGATGATAAGCTTTCGTAAATTTTACTACTCACCCTTACTATCTCCCAAACTGGTTCAGATAATAAAAACTCGGTGACGGCACAAGACCACCTCTCGTACATTAGCATGTACGAGAGGTGGGTTTGTGCAATGCATCCGTTTCCATGGTGACCGTAAAAACGTGTTTTGGTGTCGTAAAATTTACGAAGGCTTACACTTCCAGGGTTAAATGGTTGAGTTATTGGGTAAGTATTTGCGTGGAATTTCGTGGACCACAAACCCTCATAGATTTGCTCCAGCGCCAAAGTGTTGTTTAGTCAATTTATTTGTTTGTAAAAGTGTAGTTGTAGATAAAAAAACAACTAGAATTATATAGTTCCAGTTCGATTTTAAGAATCAAAAGTGATGGAGGGCAACTACCCCCCCCCTTTCATTGAAATCCATTTTTCCCCAAACGCATTCTTTTGCATCCACCGCAAAAGAACCTGATGAAAAATATTCCGTTTTGTATGAAGGTCGGTAATAAGCTTTTGCTTTGAGGGTGTCCAGTGCATACCCCCATCTTCTACCAAAGATAAATAACAGGGATTCAGTGAATCCCTAGGCACCGGTCTATTTATGCACGGGAGAACAAAGTCTTTTTTATCGAGTCATGAAGTTCCAAAGGTCTTTCACCATCAATTTCAAAAACCCATCCTTGTGGTCCATTCTCCTCAACAGTGTAGATGTTGGGGAAATTTGGAACGGA
This sequence comes from Artemia sp. Qi Xiang Cuo, assembly GCF_049724085.1. NCBI lineage: Eukaryota > Metazoa > Arthropoda > Branchiopoda > Anostraca > Artemiidae > Artemia > Artemia sp. Qi Xiang Cuo. The sequence goes on along the minus strand of NC_142798.1, from coordinate 21,158,578 downwards.
AGGATTGCCCAGCAATTGGTAATTCCCACACGGCAAATAAAAGCGAGATATTGCCGATGTATAAATGGAATTCATATCCAAGAAAACCGTATTCGACTTTTCACCAGTGCGCTATCTAGTCGGCTTGTTTTCAAGGATACGATCCCCATGGAAAACATACCCTCCCCGTATCTATCTCTCTACAAATAAGTACTGATCCACCTGGGAAATCCGACATATTTTCTCTAATTTTAAGAATTAAATCCATCACCAGCTGAGGAGTTTAAAAAAATACCCTAAATCCAACCCAAATTCCTCGTAAATCTTGTCCGTCTTTTTACAGACAATTTCCAACGACGTCAATACATAACTTGCCAGGTAAATTTTACAATAATCCCAACTATTTTTACACCCTCTCTTCGCCCAAACCCTCTTCGTAAATTCATAATCCGCAGTGGTGCATTGGTGATCTCAAAGTGAATTTTTCCTCACGTAGCCTTTAGGCGGAGTTATATCGAGGCTCGAGGCGGGTATATGCCCTTATATGTTAATAAATCATACATTTCGTCATCTAGAAAGTGCTGTTTGAGGAGGGGGAAACTATCGAAATCATAAATTTTTTTACTTGAATGAGTTGACAAAGGGCTTTGAAGAAGAAGCTATAGGAACCTAAAAAACGGATTTTATTCAAGTACGTTTCGTTATCTTCAATTGTTTTCCATTTAAATTCTAAGACTAGTAACTTTTCAGAAGATTTAGGTATGATACTATATGAAATAGAACCATCTAACCACGCGCCATCTACAACTTCACCTTTCTGCAAACGTACCAACGCTCGTAAATGAATTTCAAACCATAGTTGGAATTATGCATGTAAACTAGTAGAAAGTATTGTTACTTAACATTTACATTACACGATTTGTGCGCAACCCCCCGCTCGGATCATCTCCCGCTAATCGCTCATGTAACATGTCTTAGAAAACGACGAATCCCGGCTAAGAAAATACAGACACATGAGCTGAAAAAGCAAAATAGGAATATCTTTGCTGAGTAGTTAAGCTGTATCAAGTGGTACTCGGTCTTGGAGATGTCTGGTGATTCTTTTCTAGCATATAATCAGTTCGTGTATATTTTCCAACCGATTTACGAGAAAAAATTCCACTTGCGTTTGACCAAACAAAAGAGGGAGGGTCCCTGCAAGCCGTGGATTACGGAGGCAATAATAGACAAGATAAAAAGGAACTTGTTATATGAGCAGATTTTGCAGAATTCAAGCGAGTGAGAAATAAAGTGAACAGTATGAAAAGGCAAGCAAAGAAGAAGTATTTTGAAGAAAATATTTCTGGTAGTAAGGGAGATACCAAAACCACATGGCAGGTTATTAATGAGTTAATGGGAAATCGGAAAAGTAGTCAGTCGCCTTGCATTGATATAAATGGAAGTGATGTGAGTGATAAAAATGTAGTCGCGAATTATTTAGCCCAGTTTTATTCTCAGGTTGGCTCGTCTGTCCAAGAGAGTGTAAGGTGTGACAAGGAAAATTTTCTTAGGGAGGAATTCGTTGACTCTCGTGGAGATACTGTTGAGTTCCAGTTTGAAAAGTGCACAAGTGATGAAGCGATTAAAATAGTGAAAAATACAAAAGTCGAATTCTGCTGGGATAGATGGCGTGAATCCGAGAACTTTTAAAGCTGTGTTAATGTATATACTACCAAATATTCTCCATGTTATCAACTTGTCTATAAAAAAGTGGACATTTCTAGAAGCGTTAAAGCAAGCTAAAGTTATCCCGCTTTACAAAGGGGGTGCCAGGTCAGATGCCTGAAACTGGAGAACAATATCAATACTGCCTTTATTGTCAAAAATTTTGGAAAAAGTGATTATTCGCCGTCTATATGATCATCTCATGTAACATAGCCTACTCAGTGACACCCAATTCGGGCTTCGATAAGGTCATTCCACTAGTCATGGTGCCATTCATCTTGCTGATTTTTTAAACAGTTGTTTAGAAAATGTTGAAATACCCCTAACAGTATTTTTTGATTTTAGGAAATCATTTGACACGGTAGATTTTAAAATTTTATTGCAAAGATTAGAATGCTTAGGTATTAAAGGAGTGCATTTGAAGTGGTTTGAAAGTTATTTGCCTCGGAGGTTTATTAAAGGGATGATTCATGATGTTTTTTTTCCCTTATCAGGTGTTGTGTGGTGTGCCACAGAGATCGGTCCTTGGCGAACTTCTGTATCTGGTTAACTTGGATAGTATGAGGTTTTATCTTCCAGATGGCTGCTTAACTTCATTGACTAATGACACTGCTGTAACGGTTTCTAGTCGTTGTTTGGATAGTCTTATGTCGAAAGTGAATTGTGTTCTGAGAAATTTCCTTGTTTTTACTAGTTTGATTTTGTTATCAGTAAATATTACGAAGACTAATTTTATTGTATATTCTAGAGTAGACAAGCCGTGATATTGATGGTAGAATTCCGTTTAATAAAAACCCTGTAGATCAAGCTCAGGAAATCCGGTACTACGTTTTTTATATTGGTTGTAATTTTTCGTGGAAACGCCCCAGTGATTTTGTCACAACAAAGGTTACACGTGGCCTTGGAGTGATTAGACAAGGTTGCACGTGGCCGTGGCGGGGTAATAGACTTATTACCCCGATCCAATCGTAAGCAAAGTAAAAGACTCTTGACTTATCTCGCTGAAAATGAACAAATTGACGAGAAAAATAATGAAGTTATAATCCAAGGCAAGCTTTAAAATTTAATTGATTTTTATCAGATTTGATTGCAAATCGTAAAAGACTTGAATCCTTTGATAGTCATTTACATACATTTTTAAAGTCGTCAAATTTTCCAAAAAATCTTATTGGGAATAAATATATTTAAAACGATTAAAGGAATTTTGGGAAATATCATAAGATACATCAAGCTTAATGGGTATTAAACAATAGCGTCTTTCCAACTCATTTAGTGTGAAAAAGGGTAGCAGACGCTTCTCACCTTGCTTACGATCAAAATAAATTAAATTTTGAAAGATGTCTATGAGAAAGTTGAAAAGTGGGACTTTTAAGTTCTCCCATTTCACTTTCAAAAGTCACTGGAGTTGTAAAGAAGTTAGCAAACGAGTATTTACAGAATGAACCCAGTCACACTCTTCATCGAAATCATAGAGTAATCATTATTGAAAAACTAAAGCCCTTTTCCTCTTGTATATATTGCAAGCAGATCTTTTGACTCTGGAAGAGATTCAAAGACGTCATAATAGACCGTACAAGTATAATTTACTTTCAATAAGTGTCTTTAGTCGCTATGCATTTGTAGTCTATTACATTCAAAGAGAGGTGATGAAGTTGCTAAAAGTATAGAAGTATTCTTGAACAAGATTCATATAGAAAAACTTAAACAGATCTTGGAAGTGAATTTGTTAATACGCATGTAAAAAAGGTCTTGAAATATAACACAATCCTCTATCATGGTCATAGTCCGATAAAGGCGGTATGTGTTGAACGTTTGATAAGAACTATTCGACATTTAATTTCAAGATCTTGTACATTGAAAAATACTGCTGTTTTTATTAAAGATTTAGATAAAATCGTGTTGATTAATAATCAAAGTCCTCATCAATCTTTGTCCAAGGTTAGTCCTCTTGAAGTTCATCGAGGAGATCATAATACACTTGACATTTTTCTTAAACAATGTTCTAATGAAAAGGTTGAGAAGAAAATATTTAATGTTGGTGATACTGTTCGAATCAATCGAGCAATAAATATTTTTGAAAGGGGGAATTACTTACGGTCCACTGAACTTTTTAAAGTGTCAAAGGTCTTAGACACTAAACCTGTAATGTATTGTCTTTGTGATACGAAAGATGACGAGATTCTTGATGGTTTTTATGATCATGAATTGTAAAAAGTTGGAAATAGTGGGATGTATCCAATTGCAAAGGTATTAAAGAGTTGAACTCGCAAGGGCAATAGACTTTTCCGCTGGCTAAGATACAACTCTCATTTTGATTCCTGGATTGGTGCTGAAGACGTTCATAACGTCTAAGGATTTTTATGTGACATTCATGTTGAATGTTTCTGATCCCATCTATGACGATTTGAATACAACGAGTGATTTCGGGACAAAATTCTCCCGCACCATTAAATTTGAGGGAGGATACGATGTTGCTATTGTTGACTGAAATCTTCGAAATACGTATTATATCCTAAGATAGGGTTGTACATATTTGATTAAATTAGGACCTTTTGACTTTTTCGAAGAGGTTGCAGTGGCAAGCTTTAAATCTGATTTTTACCCTTATGGAAACATACCCTATGGGTAATACAGCAATATGAGTGATTTGTGTCGAGTTATCAACAAAAACATTGCATGTCTAATAAAGGATGGCTTCACATTCAATTATTCACCGGAAGAAATGAGAATTTATAAAACCAATCCCTTTGAGAATGAAAAAATTTCCCCAGTGAGGATTTACGTGACATTCTCGGTTTCAAAGATCGTATTATAAAAGTAAAATTTTCAGCGGTAAGCAGCATGTTATCTACGTAGACTATGCATCTGCCTTCTCATCTGGCAATTGTATATTTCTTTACGCGTCCTTTTTCGAGAGATCGAGAGTCGGTAATAGCAGTTTCCCCCTCATACATATTCTTGAGCGAAAAATTAGTCATAAACACATTCATCACTACAATATAAAGCACCTTTAATATACCAGTCAACAATTCTTTATTTGGAGCTCTGTCAGTTAACATTTAGAAGTGAATTGGCCGGTCCTCTAGAAATAACAAAGGGTTTGGCTGTGATTACATGTCATTTTCGACCCATTCAGTGAGATGGCTAATAGAAAAAATAAATTTTTTGTCCTGATATTGATTACTATGTTGCTACTCTTGGATCACGGCAATTGGTTAATATAATGGATTATTACAGGGGTCATTAGTCAATGTCTGGTTACGGTCTCGGCAATTGGTTTGCTAAGTTATTTCACTATGCACTACCCCTATCTAAAAAATATATTGCGCCGGTTGCGGAGGATTTCGCGTCCTCTACATTACATGATTGGGGTTATGGGAAGGATTTTCAAGAAAGTGTTTTACAAAATCTGTGGTTCAGTGCGCGATTCCTTGGCGAGAAATTGAAATCACGGCAAAGTGGAAAAGGTTTAAACAGAGCTAGAAACACCTCATCACTCATCAGTCTCAACCAAGCCCGGAAGTGTAAAACATCCAAAAAGAAAAGGAAAGTAAAAATTGTTAGATCGGAAAAGGATTTCTTTTCCTAGACATGGCATATCTACCACACTAAGAATCTCATCCTTCAGTCAACTCATCTCTAAACATTTTCAATACAGAAAATATTGAGGTAAATGTAAAACCTGGTTACTATGAACAACTTTATCCACAACAGCCGCTCTCCGAAAATGTCCATTTCCAGAACTATTCCAGTGAAGATCATTTTATAGATTTGACTTCAACAATTATAGATTTGAGTGTCATTTTCAAAAAACCTAACAATGAAAAACCAAACAAAGCCAAGGGGTTGTCCTTTGAAAATTGTGTACTACACAATTTATTTAGACAAATAAGTGCCTACATAAATTAAACATTGATGAGCACAAGCAATAATCTTTCAAATTATGCAAGTTATATAAAATTCATGATGATGACTCCAATGTCCTATAAGAAATTGAGAGGTATGGGTATTGGATATGAATATAAAACGGACACTGACACTAGTAATATACTTAGAGATGTGACAACTAAAAATTTAAATGTAGTTGGTAAAATAAATCATGAGATATTTAACATACCTCAATGGTTGCCTTCCAATCTTAACATTGATATAAACCTACAACTTACACCGTCCAATTTTATTTCGCAAAAAATACTTGCTACTTCACCCGATGTAACAGTCTCTCTGACCTCGACAACACTTAATGCATGAAAACAACATCTTATGACTTCTGTTGCTTTGGCAATTGAAAGACTAAGAGCCTCTGGATATAATATCAAATTGCTCGTTACACATACAATCACAAATAAACGACATATCACTACAGGTACACCTACCTACACTGATTCATCATTTGGACTTATAATACTTAGATAATTTAAACAATAAATTATCAATTAATTAAAAAATTTACTATTATTTTTTAATAATAGAAAATTTTGTGTGAATAAGGTCTAAAAATTTTATGTCAGACAGGAGGGGGGGCACTAATCAAGATTTTGCACCTGGCGCAAGAGAGGCTAGAACCGCCAATGGTTGGAAGAGGCTTATTCAATTGGAAATAGATAAAAAGTAATTAACAGGCTACAACTCCACCCTTGCCCCCTCCCGTACACCTAATAGAAATTCAATAAAAATTGTAATAGATATATTTTGTTCAAGATAGAGAAAATTTTCAATAAACATGCCTCTGGGGAGGACCAAATTACCAAAATCACTAGGCAAGACTTACTTTTGACTTACTTGACTTATGTCTCCTGCCGGGCGCTGCTCGGCGTAGAGAGTGACGTCTGCCTCCTCCATCCACTTCGGTCCATGGCAAGCGTTTGCATATCGCTCAACCTGATATTTGCCATCGTCAGGAACTCGGACAGGCTGTCAGACCATCGTTTTGTCGGTCGTCCGCGAGATCACTTCCAACCGGCTTTGACAGGGTCGAAGTCATGGATCGTTTTCGCAGATAGGTGTGGAGGCATTCGAAGTAGGTGTCCGAACCATCGTAGTGTTCGATCGGCTGCTTGGGTTGAAAACCGAGACTGCTCGGTGAGCTGCAGCAGCTTCTCATTTCTGACGAAGTCGAGCCATCGTAGACCTTCGATCCTCCTCAGGCTCTTCGACTGAAAGACATCAATTGCCTTGAGGGTTGCGGCTGAAGCTTGCCACGTTTCAGCTCCATAGAGCATCATAGAGCCGACGAGGGCGTTTAAAATCCGCAGCTTCGTTGTGCGACTGATGTTTGGTTTTCGCCAGAGGTGACGGTTCAGTCTGCCCATGGCAGAAGACGCTTTGGATATTCTCGCTTGTAGTTCAGAAAGAAGCGAGCTATCTGAAGAAATTATGGAGCCCAGGTAGGTGAACCTTTGGACAACTTCAATGCTAGTGGTGCTATCCAGGCTAACTGGAGGATTGGCAGCAGTGGAGGATGGGTCTATGGCCATAATTTTCTTTTTAGTCCAGTTTATCTGCAGTCCTACTTTTGCAGCCTCTTCTCGTAGGATTCGAAGCGCTTCCAGCAACTGCTCCATGGAGTCCGCCAGAATGGCCAAGTCATCGGCAAAATCAGCATCTGTAATGACACGATCTCCAACCTTGAGTCCAAAGCTGAGACGTGAAGTAGTCCTTGTCATAACGTAGTCTATGATGACATTGAAGAGCTCTGAGGTCACTGCACATCCTTGGCGCACTCCTATCGTGATTTGGAAGAACAGGCTGCGCCGGCCGTTTACTCGAACACAGCTGTCCGTCCCATGGTGTAGAGCTTTGAAGAGTCTGCAGTATTTCTCAGGAAGGCCTGTCGATTCTAGAATCCGCCAAAGAGCTTCTCGGTCCACTGAGTCGAACACAGCACGGAAGTCGACGAAGGTAAAAAAAGCTTTTTGTCGGAACTCCGTGGCTTTTTCTATGATTTGTCGGATCGTAAAAATCTGCTCGATAGTTGAACGGTCCGACATGAAACCAGCTTGCTCCGGTCGCCGGATTTTACGAATGATATTTCGACATCGATCTAGCAGGACCATTGAGAAAAGTTTTCCCGGGACAGACAGTAGGGTTATTCCACGGTAGTTCGAGCAGTCGCTTATAGAGCCTTTCCTATTCCATAAAGGGATAATGACACCCTTCCGCCAATCTTCGGGAATTATCTCGGTTTGCCAGATTGTAGAGATACCGGCAGCTTTATTATTCTTGAGCCTTTTTACTGCATTCCAATTTCTGAGGGGCTGAAAGGCTCGTCTGGAGGAGCATTTGCTTCGGGTCTTAGACTGCCAGGTTGGCTGGGACTATTAGTAGGAGGCATAGACGGGCTAGTGTTGTTCAGGAGTGAGCAGAAGTGATCCTTCCACCGCTCGAGACAAGAACCCTCATCAGAGGGAAGTGCCCCATCCCTGGATAGGACGGGTCCCAATGCTGGTGTTTTATTTTCTGTGAGATCACGGAGGTGCTTGAACAGGTTACCCATGTCTTTCTTTTTTGCTGCTAGTTCGATTTCATCAGCTTTCCTTGCAACAAACTGAGTTCGGTCTCGGTGAATAAGTCTGTTTCGCACTCCATTGAGCCTTCGATAGGTGGCCATGTCCCCAAGAAGTCTTGCCTTCCGCCTTTGCTCTATGACCTGCAGTGTTTCGTCAGTTAGCCACGATTTCTTCCGGAAACTTCGCTTGCCAAGCACCAGCTGTGCTGCTTCGCTGGTCTGCGATTTAAAATGCTTCCAGGCGTCTTCGCTGCTGTTGAGTGTGCCAAGGAGCTCAAAGCGATTTGATATCTCAACACTATACTTCTGGCGAGTATCTGGCTCCTTTAGTTTCCCAATATCCGCTGCTACTGGTTTACTTTCCGATCGCTGTGCATGGAGGCGAAGCTGGACATCAGCACACACAAGCCTGTGATCTGCATTTCCAAGCTCTGCTGATCTGTAAGTTCTGCAGTTCTTCAGCGATGATCTCCAATGTTTAGAAATAATGACGTAGTCAATCATCTTCTTTGAGAGACCGTCGTTACTATACCACGTGTACTAGTGGATAGTCTTACGTTGAAAGTAGGTGTTTGCGATCACAAGTTCATGGGATCGGCACAGTTCAAGTAGGCGAAGGCCGTTATTGTTCAGTGGGTCGGGAGATACAGGTCCAATTGTGCCACGCCAAACACCCATATCATCTCGCACTGTAGCATTGAAGTCCCCGAGAAGAACAGTGACATCGTGGAGGGACACTGTTAACAGACATCTGGACAGAGCAGAGTAGAACTCTTCCTTGGTTACGTCGTCGGAATTGTTGGTCGGGGCATAGCATACGAAAATTGTCATCTTGCCATGCTTGGGCCCAAACCGGGCCTTCACTAGTCTGTCTTATACAGTCTTGTGCAAGAGTAAGGCCTTTCTTGCAGGGCCGTTTAGCGAGAAACCAATATCATTTCTCCTCCTGCTCCCTCCAGACCAAAGTAGCAAGTGATTTTCGGCTATTCGCCCTTCTCCACTTCCAGTAAGACGGGTTTCTGTGAGACCTGCAGTTGTCAATTTGTTCTGACACAGTTCATAAGAAAGTAGGTTCTTTGGTGCAGATGCATTAATGGTCAAAGCAGTTCAGGTGACTTTTAGAAGCCCCCTTTGGTCTAGAAGATTTAGCTTGTCAGTCTCTCTGACGTCGTCATCATATTCGTTGACGCGCAATGGTCGAGATCTTAAAAGGGGGTCCGGATCCAAGGCTATGTAGTCACTTTGCGTAGCACTTGATTTTCAGGTGGAGGGTCGCTAGCCCAACCAACCCTAGGCCTGGAATCTGATTAGAGCTAGGTTAACCTAGATACTGTGATTCCCGGGGTGGGCTCCACCCACCACATGAGGTTGCAGCCACCCTGTACGGAGTGTTTAGTTAGGAGATGACCCCATATACAGAGGCACGTGGTCAGCAGACAAGGTCTGCATCATTCCAGACGAACTCCATCCACCTCCAACTAGGCAAGGGTCGAGAACAATACAGATTGGCAAGTGTTTTAACATGTATCAAACAGTTCGTGGCAACGAACTGTAAGTAAGGAGCGACCCGGCTCAATAATAGCCGAAACTCTAAAACACGGAATTTGATGTATCTATCGATACCAATAATACATCAAAAGAATCAGATTTTTATACTGATCTTAAATATATAAGTTTCATTAAGTTTAGTGCTACCCATCAAAAGTTACGCGCCTGAGAAAATTTGCCTTATTTTCGAAAAAAGGGGAAAACACCCCTTAATGAACCTTAATGAAAATTACACCATCAGATTCAGCGTCTCCGAGAACCGTACAGTAGAGGTTTCAAGCTCCTATCTGCGAAAATGTGGAATTTTTTATTTTTTGCCAGAAGAAAGATCACGGATGTGTGTTTGTTTGTTTTTTTTTTTTTTTTGTTTTTTTTTTTTTACAGGGGTGACCCAGTGGTCCTGGAATATTGCAGGAGGCTCATTCGAACCGAAGTTAAGTGACTAAAAAAATGAACGGCAACTTGCCTTCTCCCACGCTCATTTTTTTCCCAAAGTCACCCGATCAAAATTTTGAGATAGCCATTTTGTTCAGCATGGTGAAAAATATAAGAACTATGTCTTTGAGGAGGATTAATCCCCCACAGTTCCCGGGGGAAGGGCTGCAAGATATGAACTTTGCCCAATGTTAACATAGAGTAGCCTATTGATTATTGAGAAGTAATCAGACGTTTTCACTGGGGATTTTTTCTGGTAGTGGGGAGAAGGATTGGGGGTTATGTAGGAGCATCGTTCCATGGAGAAAATTTTCATAGGGGTAGAGAAATTGCTATGAAGGGGGCGCCGGATTTCCCAGCATTACTTAAAAAACCGACCGGAATTTAAGTTAAAAAAACAAGTTTTTCAACTGAAAGTAAAGAGCAACAACAAAACATAAAACGAACAGAAATTATTATATATATATATGATTCGGTTCGCCCCCTAGTCAATACCTCGCTCTTTACGCTAAAGTTTTTTTTAGTACTTTCATGAGAGCTATTTATTCTACTTACCGGCCTTTGTGATTAAGGGGTCATTCTTAAAGAATTTGAACATAATTTGAACTTTAGCGTAAAGAACGAGGTATTGACTAGGGGGCGAATCCCCTAATATACGTATTAAAAATATGTGAATATAGAAGTTCGTTACGGAAGTTAATTCGTAAGTTACATATATTTATTACTAATAAAAACGTTCGTATGTAAAATTAAACAACTTTCGAGAAAGCCATTTAACCGAAAAAAAGGGAAAATAATATACAAATCCTTTTTTAATTAGGCATGTGTGTTGAGCCAAAATCAAAACCTGCATTAACTAAAAACCGTTCAGAAAGTAAATAAAAAACAAGTTTTTTTAACTGAAAGTAAGGAGCGAAATTAAAACTTAAAACGAACAGAAATTAGTCCGTATATGAAAGGGACTGTCCCCTCCTCAATGCCTCGCTCTTTATGCTAAAGTTTGACTCTATCTCACAACTTTATTTTTTAAAACAATAAAAAATTTAGCGTAAAGAGCGAAGCGTCGAGGAGGGGACAGCCCCTTTCATATATGGAATAATTTCTGTTCATCTTAAGTTTTAATGTCGCTCGTTACTTTCAGTTAAAAAAAAACTTGTTTTTTTTATTTGATTTATGGTAGAAAAGACGTAAAATTATAGGCGTAAGACGTAAAGTAAAATTATTTACAGTTCTGTGTAACGATATGGGAGCTACTTATAATTTTGTACTATTGTGAAGGGCGCTGGCTATCTTGTGGCAAAGTTATTCAGAGAATACATAATTTTTTTTTTTTTTTTTTTTTTTTTTTTTTTTGTCAAAGTGAAAGAAAATTGCAATTTTTATTGAAGAAAATCAAAATGAGGACGCAAATAGGTTTAGGGATGGTAATTTAATTATTAAACTGCCCTGTTATAGGTGGATATTTTAGGAAAATTAAGCTTTTTGAACAAATCGATGAAAGGACAAAAATCTATCTATTCAAAAAGATAATGTGAAAGCATTCATAAAATAGAGCTATGGTGTTTCCACTTTTAAATTTATCCATCTAATGTTGCATAGAAACAAATAAATCCATGTGTTGGACACTTGGATACTTTTCTAATCCATTTCTTGAATTATTTTAATGATTCAAAATTATTCTCATTATTTTAATTCGATTTTACGAAATATGCGTGGATACAGAATCGATTTTTTGATGAAGAAAATGATGAATTTGAATAAACCAGTTGCATTCACTTGAGAAGAAAACTTGAATTGAATTAGCTTGTGATAATTCTTTAAAATAAAATTTTCAGAATACATCTCTAATTCAATTTTGGTTAGATATTAAGAGTAAATACAACATTTTGTCAAATAATGCTTAAAAAATATTGACGTGCTTTGCTAAAGTTTATTTATACGACACAGGATTTTCTGTATTGTACGAAATTAAACCGAGATATCGAGTTCGTTTGGTTGTAGAAAAGGAGCTTCATGCAGTCATCTCATCATTGACACCGAGATTTGCTAAACTTTGTGGTAATTATAAGCAAGGACATCCATCTAACAGTTCATAGTAACAAACTATAAGGAGCGATGCGACTCAATAGTAACCGAAACTCTAAAAAATAGAATTTTGATACCAATAGACATATCAAAAGAATCGACTTATTATGCTAATTCCAAATATATAAGTCTCTTTAAGTTCAGCGTTACCCATCAAACGCTACGAGCCTGAGAAAATTTGCCTTATTTTCAGAAAAGGGAGAAAGACCCCTTAAAAGTCAAAGAATTTTAATGAAAATCGCATCATCAGATTCAGTGTATCAGAGAATCTTATTGTAGAGATTTCAACCACCTATCTGCAAAAATGTGAAATTTTCTAGTTTTTGCCAGAAGAAAGATCATGGATGCGTGTGTATTTATTTGTTGTTGTTTTTGTTTTTCCCAGGAGTGATCATATTAAACAAGTCGTCATTGAATATTGAGAGAGGGCTCATTCAAAAAAAAATTAAAAGTTCTAGTGCGCTTTTTAAGTGTGAAAAAAGATTCGAGGGCGACTAGGCCTCTTCCCCACCTCCTTTTTTCCAAACTCGTCCGGTAAAATTTCTGAGATAGCCATTTTCTTCATCATAGTTGAATGGCTCGCTAACTATGTCTTTGGATATAACATGACATCCCCCCCCCCCAGAGGAAAGGTCCTTAAGTTATAAAATTTGTCCATTGTTTACACATAGTATTTGTTATTTGGAATTCCAGGTGGGGGGGGGGACGAATTTACTGCTGGGGGGGGGGGTTCATAGGGAGGAAAGTTTACAGAGGGTGAGCTTTTCGGGGGAAATTTTACAGTGGGGAAATTTCCCATTATTCCTGTACAAGAATTGTTTTTATGTCTTACTTTCTCTTTTCCGTCTCAATTTTATTCATGGAAATTTTAATGGTAAATGTCCGGGGTAAATTTTCACCGGGGTTAAATTGTCTAGAGGCTAATTTCGTGGAGAGAGATATTTCTCCATGGAGGTGCAGCCATATATCCGGGCGTTAGTTTAAAAAAGTAGAAATCAAATAATTCTTTTTTTCCCAAAAAGTAAGGAGCAACATTACAACTTAAAATGAACAGACATTTTACTTATATGAAGGGCGTTGCCCCTCCTCGAAAACTCGCTCTTTACGGTGAAGTTTGAATTTTGTCACAATTCTTTAAGAGCGACTCCTGAAACACAGGTTTCGTTTAATTGGAACAATAATAATCTCTTTTAAAAGTACTAAAAACCTTAGCGCAAAGAGCGAGGTTTTGAGGAGGGACAACCCCCTTCATATACGTAATAATTTCTGCTCGTTTTGAGTTGTAATGCTGCTCCTTACTTTCAGTTGAAAAAACTTGTTTTTTGATTTAATACTTAAAAAGCTCTGATCCTTTTTTTACGCTTTAATGCAGTGTTACCAGACTGGCTGTTTTTTACACAATATACTTAAGTAGCTGATTTTGTTAATGTTAATTTTTTTTCGGGTAACAATCCCAAATCATAGGAAAGTGCAAAATCTAAAGACAAGTTGAAAATATGAAGCAACAAGAGACATTGCATAAAAACCTTCCTTTTAATTTGTTTTCTAGACTGAGGGGGGGGGGAAGGATGGTGACTTCTGTAATTTTTAATGTCAAAGGGGTAATTAATTCTTACGTTAAAAGTGTATTTTAAATTTCACTTGCTACTGGTTTTTAGCCTAAAATGGATTATGAAATCATAACCATATATTTTACGGTCAAGCTAACAAATCCGATGATTTTGGAACTTTTTTTCAACAAAAGTAAGAAAGAACCAGAAATAGTAAGTAGAGAAAAGGTGAAAAACTCACAATAATTATCGACAATCAAGCGAAAAATATCACATTTTTACCGTTGCAGAGTCAGCGGCGGTTGCATTTTTTATTCCAATTAAACCCATGTTAAAGCACGTGAGTTTTCTTATACGAATTTTTGACAATTTTTTGCATAGACGTAAAATGACTTTACTTGTACAGGAAGAGTTTACCACCCAACCAGTAAAGTTGATTTCGAGAACATAAGCATGTATACAATGTAAAATTATGGTCAACTATTCATGAAGCTTCTTCTATTTTGGAAACTATTATTCTATTATTATTATAAATAAAACTATTACTATTTATTATTCTATTATTATTTCCTCTTATATAAATTCTTATGGTCGCAAAGCTCCGTTAGGTTCTCTATGCTCATGAATTTATACACCATTGTAACGCTATATTTTCTGTTTGTGCAATTGGATGTTCATAGGTTACTAGGTTTCAAAAGATATGGATTGTCCCGTTATGATATTGTTAAGTTTCAACTGAAATTGAAAAATCCGGATTTTTATTGAATTTTTAAGTTTTACAAAAATAGCATATAAATACTCTCTGTTATAAAGCTTCTATTTCGGTCGTCAGTAGGTTAGCATCTTTCGCCATACCAAAAAACATTGATGAAGGGTTGTTTAGAAGATTGGCTGGGGAATCAAACTCCTTCAATTCTCCTTTATCAAGTACCATGACTCTGAAAGACAAGATTCTTATATTAGTTAAGTCTGTAACGGTTCCATTTTAGGAGACCAGAACTAGTTAAGGTTGCAGAAGATATAGAGACTTCCAATAAATTCAGCCATGTTTAGTGGTTCATTGAATTAAGATAACAAACATATCACAACACGATGACTTCTACTTCCTTATTTTAAATATAAGATTTGTCATCTAGTGTGTGTTTATGGGTTCTTTGTTATGTGTTTAAGGTATTTTACTAAAGTTGCACAACATATGTTGCCTTATGTTTTTGTGTCATGGATCTATTTGTCAATTAAGGTCTAAGCTTCATGTTTCGATTTCTGTGCAGCCCATTTAACGGCTTTTCTGTTGACTATCAAATCGTACAGTTCTTATCAGATTCTGAAATTTCTATTTTCATTGAAAGTTAAGTTTCGAGGGTCTGGTTTCCGTTGGTAGTTTTATAATTTGATTCTGATGAGTTTTTTTCAGAATGCGTGCAAAAATCAAACTTTGCTGGGATAGAACATTGAAAATAGAACAAGCCGGGATAGGATATTCAAAATGCAAAATAGAATAAGCAAACAAATTGAAACATCTAAAGATTTAAATAAGTAGCTTTTAAAATTGATCGACAAATAAAAAAAATCATTCCCAAGCAAAATCAACCTTCGATTTGCTAGATCTCATGTTTTTGGCTATCGTGTTTTGAAATGCTGGAATTAAAATGGCAATCTACTTTAGATTGTAGGAGTTTATGTTTTCATTGATAACCCATATCACCAAATACACGTAATAAGAGAGTAATATGAAATAATAGTCTGTTTAAGATTTATAGTCTATCATTGACAATTCATTCTCTTTAGAAGGCTATTTTTGAGAAATTGCTTTTTATATAAGATCCAACTAAAATCAAACATATGCTGCTTTTCTTTCCTCTTAACCGGTGTTATTTAGGAATTTAGGTACGGCTTATATCGACAACGATTCAATTTTTTTGTCGTTAAAACATACCTGTCCAAGATTATAGAGGAAAAAGGGGAGGGAGTGGGTATGAGAGGTATGTTCCAAAGAAGAAGAAAAACAACATCATTTGTGGTTAAGTTAAAAATTTTCTTGGCGAGGGGTTCTTGGAACCAATGTCAAGTAGATTCCCGCCTAGAGTGTCAAGTTATGTTTTTAAGCATTTGTGGAAAGACAACGGAAACATAAATAAAATGAAAAATTATGTGTGATTTTGAAACAATGTCAATTTTGTACATAAGAAAGCTTTGTTCAAGATATTCATTTTAGTTTTGGCAAAAAGTTTTTTTTTTTTTTTTAAATAACAGAAAACAAAGCAAAATTCTTAAATTCGACTATCGCTCACGGATGTTCAATTTTTCCCAGAATTTATGTATAGTTATAGAAATAAATCATTACCAAAAATAAAACAGAAGAGCAAGTAAATAAATATTTTAAGTTTATCCAGGAACAATTTCATTCTCCCATAGGCCGCTATTCCTAAAATACCTAGAACGTCAAAATAAAAACATTTTTGCCCTGGACCTATGTTATGTCTTTTTTAAACTCGAAAACCACAGTTTTCTAAGATTTTCTTCTATTTGTCCAAAACTAAGAAGTTTCTACGGAAGTATTAAACATTCGTCAGTATTGTCATGTTGAGCCGTGAAAATAAATAATAAAAACTATTAATTAAATTTGACAATGTTTTCTGTCTGTAAAATTTTAAACATTATCAGTCTTTTAAAGCCCAGAGAAAAATACATATTCAAAAGAAAGCTATACCTTCTTAATTTGTTTCGTGCCATATTTTTTTTTTATCTAAATTTTCTTAATTTAGATTATTTTTGCTCGTTTTTAGCCCACGTTGCCTTTTTTTACATTTGACACCTGATTAAAACAAAATTTTTAACTACCTATGAAAGTCTTTTTCGTTAAAAATTGAACTTTTGATTTTTCCTCATTGAAAAAAAACAAAAACATATATGGCTGCTCAGGTTTTCACCTAACCAATTAAACAAAATCAGGTCGAATTTTCCCTGTTCTGTCATTGGAACTTTATAAGATAACAGCTAGCCCAAAACGATGTTAAAGCTGTCCAGCATTCATCATTTATTATAGTTAAAATTGATCTTTATAAAGACTGTCGGTAAGTAAACCTCTTCCAACTTTCATTAAAATGCTTTCCCTCACCTTTGTTCTTAACTGGATTAAATAAAAAAAACAAGTTTTTTAAACTGAAAGTAAGGAGCGACATTAAAACTTAAAACGAACAGAAATTATTCCGTATATGAAAGGGGCTGTCCCCTCCTCAACGCCTCGCTCTTTACGCTAAAGTTTGACTCTGTCTCACAACTTTATTTTTTAAAACAATAAAAAACTTTAGCATAAAGAGCTAGGCGTTGAGGAGGGGACAGCCCCTTTCATATACGGAATAATTTCTGTTCGTTTTAAGTTTTAATGTCGCTCCCTACTTTCAGTTTAAAAAACTTGTTTCTTTTATTTAATTTCTGATCGTTTTTCAGTCAATGCAGCTTTTATTTTGGCTCGCCGTCATTGAATAAGTAAACAAAATTTGCATAAAAATTTAATGCAGCTTTTATTTGCATAAAAATTTTACTTTTCTTTTGCTAAATGGATGTCTTTACAAATTAACTTACGTAACTAACTTCTATATTCGTATATTTTTCTTCTGGCAAAAAATACAAAGTTGCAGATTTTTGCAGATATGAGCTTGAAACCTATGTAGTAGGGTTCTCTGATACGCTGAATCTGACGGTGTGATTTTCGTTAAAATTCTTTCACTTGTAGAGGATGTTTCCCCCCTCTTTAAAAAATCGAGTAAATTTTCTCAGGCTCGTAGCCTTTGATGAGTAATACTAAACTTAATAAAATTTATATATTTAGAATCGGCATTATAAACACATTCTTTTGATACATTTATTGACATCAAAATTCCGTTTTTAAAAGTTTCGATTACTATTGAGCCGTATCGCTTGTTTTTTTATTGTTTTGTTTATTACGTATATGTTATTACGTATATGAGGGGGTTCTCCCCTTATTCAATACCACGCTCTTTACGTTAAAAGTTAAAAAAAATTAATTCACAAACCCCTGAATCACAAAGGCCGTTTAATTAGAATAAATAGCTCTTTTGAAAGCACTAAAAAAAAACTGTAGCGTAAAGAGCGAGGTATTGACTTGGGGGAGACCCCCTCACATACGTTATAATTTCTGTTGGTTTTAAGTTCCAATATTCCTTCTTACATTTCAATTTAAAAAACTTTTTTTTTTTATTTAATATCGGCTCTTTTTTTAAATAATAATTTTATAGCTTGCACCCCATTCCTATAACGGTCTCTTCCTCCCCAAACAAATACTTACCTGAACTATTATCCTGAGTAACCCCAGCCTCTAGCCCCCCCCCCTCCAGAAAAAATCCTTCCTGAAAATGGTTGTATACTTCCCAATAACCAATAAATAATGCTGGCAAGTCCGGCACCCCCTCCATGGCAATTTCCCTTCCCCCATGAAAACTTCCTTCATGAACAGATCCTCCACCCTACCCACCGACCCACCCCGCCCGCCCCCTACCAGAAAAAAAAACACCTGTAAAATTCTGTATAATTCCCAATAACCAATACTATATTATGTTAACATTGGGTAAAGTTCATAACTTTTAGCCCTCCCTCTGGGAACTTCGGGGGATTAAGTCATCCTAAAAGACATATTTATCATATTTTGGACCATGCTGAACAAAATGGCTCTCTCAAAATTTTGATCGGGTGACTTTGGGAAAAAAATAAGCGTGGGAGGGGGCCTAGTTGCCCTCCATTTTTTTTTCTTCAATTAAAAAGGGAACTAGAACTTTTAATGTGCGTTCCAATGAGCCCTCCCACAATATTCTAGGACTGCTCAGTCGACATGTTCACCCTTGGGGAAAAAAAAACAACAAATAAACACGCATCCGTGATCTTTCTTCTGGCAAAAAATTGTAAAATTCCACATTTTTGTAAATAGGAGCTTGGAACCTCTAAAGTAGGGTTCTATGATACTCTGAATACGATGGTGTGATCTTAATTAAGGTTCTATAACTTTTAGGGGGTCTTTCCCCCTTTTTTGAGAATCAGCCAAATTTTCTCAGGCGCATAACTTTTGATGGGTAGGACTAAACTTGATGAAAGTTATATATTTGAAATCAGCATTAAAATCTGATTCTTTTGATATATCTATTGGTATCAAAAACCTGTTTTCTAGAGTTTCGGTTACCATTGAGCCGGGTCGCTCCTTACTTACAGTTCGTTACCACGAACTGTTTGATATCCGTCAAATCTTCATCTGTGTTGGCCAGTGTTTTTTTTTTCTTCTTCTTCTTCGATTTGTGGATAATAAGAAGGAAACCCCCCTGGATTAAAGCAAAAATTAGTCCTCAAATTCTTAAATCCTCTTACTGACTTAAAAACATATATCGGCAGGACATTTTAAAGTATTGTGTCAGAATAAAGAATTTTGGAGCCAAACTTTAGAAGCTCCCTCGTAGTAAAACCATAAGAACTTATAACCCCTTAGTAAGGTAATGTCCCTACTAAATATGAGTAACCTATGGAAACATTTCTTTTTAGAGTTTTATGACACCATGACTTATGGTGTCATAAAATGTTTTATGCCATTGATACCATGACTATACATGACAAGTCATATGCCAGTCACCATGGCACCATGACAAGTCATATGACACCATGACTTTTGGTGTCATAAAAGAGACAAACCAGGAATTTTTAAGAATAAGATTAAAGAGAAACAAAGAGAACACATCAAAGAGAAAAACAATACAATTCCAATGACCGCAAGTTTCAGTAATAATAATGATAGAATAAATAAAATATAATAATTATAAAATTGTTACGTTGATAAGTAATTATTCAGTAATGAATAAAAAGATTACCGATTGCTATCCATGATAGTGTTCAATCTGTGCGCTATCGTCAGTACAGTACAATTCACAAATTCTTTTCTAATTGTTGCTTGTATAAGGTCATCCGTTTCCAAGTCAACTGCTGCAGTGGCCTCGTCTAGTATGAGAATTTTCGTTTTTCTAAGTAATGCTCTTGCTAAACATATTAACTGTCGCTGTCCGACACTGAAAAAAAAAATCCAGAATGAAACAAGGTATTTGAAGGATGCTATTAGCTATTATAATTGAAAAAAGGAATAGGAAAAAACGTGATACTAAACAGATCCTAAACAAAATTATATTTTTTGTAAATAAGTCTAACAGAAATGAGATTCTATTTTAATAACTAGAAATTATCACTGAAGAAGAATTTCATTTAGTTTTCATTACTTATTTGATACAAATTACATTCCTGATCGTTATGAAAAATGCGATTTCGGTCAAACTCAAACTCACTGAACATGGGACGTTCTGGGACCCTTCCTTTCAATGTTTCATTGACCAATGCTCGATATGCTGCTCTGTCTGGTGCACTTTGCAGATCTGACCATTAGGATAATACGCTGTCGGTCAATGTTGTCAGTCCATCTCTTATGAGGTCTTCCTCGGGACTGATTTCCTTAAACTGTCCCTTCAAGCGATATCTTAGGTAGAGGGAGAGGTTTCATTCTTTTGATTTGCCCGAACCAACGCAGTTGCTGTATTCTAACTTTGCATATGATTGTGTCTGGTGACTTAAGTCTTCTTGTGACTTCTTCATTTGTGACGTGGCTATTCTATCCAGTGGCGTCGTTGAGGGGGGCAAGAGGGGCAGTTGCCTCCCAATAATTTGGAAGAAACTATAATTTATTAAGTAGCTTTAAAACTGTTGTTCGTTTAAGTATCAAATTTGCTCTTTACTTTCAGCAGAAAATTTTTCTAAATTAATCTATGCTCGTTTTTAACATAAGAAAAACAAAAATAATAGGAACCCATTATGCTTCATAATATGTTCCACATTAATATTTTTCCAAATATTCTTCTTTTGGAAACTTTTTATCACGTAAAAATGTAAGCCTAGTTAATTGCGAAATTGAAAAATGTTCCATGCTTCCTGTTTCGCCACGTCGATTCTTTTCACTGACCCCCATACCCTGATTTACACAAGAAAAACTTTGTGTAACTTCTATAGAATTTTTTTTTTTTTTTAACAAAGATACAAAGGAGAAGGTAATTTTGAAACTCTAGGAGTCTATTTTCCCTTCCAATTGGCATCCCTCGCATTTTTTTTTATTGATTTAAGGTTTCTGCCATGATGATGCCAAGAATTGCCAAGAATTAAAAAAAGATAATATAAAAACAGCATTTAAATCAGGACACCCTATAAGCTCTTTCTTAAATAAGGGGAAAGACAAGGTACCGAGAAATATGCAAAAGAGAGTATACAAAATGCCATACTCTTCCGGTAAATGTTATGTGTGAAAAACACAACAGATTTTAGAAAATAGGCTATAGCAACACAAGAATGCCATAGATTGCTCTCTAAAACAAAATAAAACATCGGAAACGTTTGAGTCAGCTGTCGCAGAACATGTATATAATTTTCCTCATCACAGTATTTTATTTGATCAAACAAAGGACTTTTACAAAGCTTCAGGGAAATTATAGAAATAAAAAAGATAATATATGGGGGTATTAGTATCAATAGAGATGAAGGGGATTTTAGAATCAATTCGATTTATAATAGTTTAATTAAAAAGCAGGTAACATTTTCAACCAGTACTATTTTTGATAATAGTTCGGATACGAATGGTGACCTTGCGGACAAAGGTCAGACTGGGTTAAATGCTGGGAAAGGTAAACGAACTGCAGCTAAGCTTGCAAGCCAACGAATCCGTTCAATTTATAATTCAAAAATTGGCTAATGAACTTGTGAAATTTAATTAGGGGTTATGGCCCGGGGGTTAGTTGACCTTTCCCATTTATATACTGTGAGGAGGCGAGTTTGAATCATTATAGACATTCTATTTTGTTTATACGCCAGTACATGGAAGTGTTTATTTAATATGTGAGTTTTATTTCCTATTTATATTTTTTCTTTTGTTTTTTTCTTTATGTCTTTAGTATGTTTTACTTTGATTTAAGTTAAGTTTTTTAAAAAGGAAAGTTTTTGTTTCATTTTCTCTTTTTTTCCGTTGAGAAAGGCTCCCGGACGTGGGGCCGAAATATTCGGAGTATTTTTGTTTATTTAAGTGTTTATTTTATTGTATTCACTGTTTTATAAAAATTAAAACCCGTTTTTCTTGCTTAATTTTCTGGATATTTTTTGTCAAACACTGCACAACGGATAAGTTAATAATTCTAACTTTATTTTTCAAATACTTTCAAATTTGAAATACGGTCGCTATTTAAATGTGAAGAATATGTCACAATATTATGTTGCACAATATGTGGTAATACTTCGACTTATCCTGTGTCTTTACTTAGACATTAGCATTGCGCTGCCTGTGATTTTTTGTTGGCTTTATGTGGCCTGCTGATATCAATACTATTTATTTATATAAATCAGCAAACCCACAAATAAATAAATTTAATAGAAAATCATAAATAATATTTCAATACATCATGTATACTAATAGTTTAGTGCAAGAAACTAAATCTTACAGAGTCAAACTCCATTCATAATTACGAGCAAACGAATAGCGCGATACCCGGGGCAATTAGAGTAGAGCTTGGTTCAATTATGAGATTGAGCATCCTGTGCTGGACATGAGGGTTGGGGGAGGAGGAGGAGTTATATATACTGCAGCATTAGTCGTGAACCTTGCTGAAAAAAGCCGAATGTATACGACATTTACCTTCGCCTAGCCAAAAGCTTGTTTACGCTATACTACTGTCGTCTGCAGCAGCTCATTGCTGACAATTTTAGTAAAAGCCAGGCACCAGTACTTGTATTTATGATTGTTTAATGTGTGTTTATTGTCTATAATGCAGTGCGTAATGTTTTTAAACTCCCCATGTAGCGTGTTTGTCAAATAGTTACTTTTCTTCACTACCGCTTGAATAGCATCTACTTCCATAGCACCTCCTCTTGCCCCCCCCCCCCAATAAAAATACTGTAGCGACGCCCCTAAGTCTGTCTAATCTTTGCTATCTGAATCTCATTTCAAATGCGAGAAGGGTGAGTTCCTTTTCAGCTGTTATTGTCCATCTGTCACCCCCAGACAGAGCAATGGGTATGATCAGGCTGCTCAAGAGGGGGGTTTTTAGGCAGTTCAAAAGGTGGCTGGATCACCATAGGTTTAAGAGGCCTTTAAAACCAGAACTGGTCAGGGTCAATTGGCTTCTGACGTCAGTTGTGTGGTAATTATCCAGCGTTAACAGACTACCAAGGTAAATGAATCGGTCCAATATTTGCACTTCCTCGCCATCAATTACTACAGATACAGAGTTTGAGGTGGTCTGGAATGACGTAATAATGACCTTAGTTTTCTTTTTGCTAATCTGCATCCCAAGCGGTTTTGTTGCTTGTGATATTCTATCTGTATATCTTTTGAGGTCTTGGCCGGTCGTAGCTAGTTGAAAAATATCATCAGCATTAGCCGATTTTTCTAGTAGGATCCCACTTACTTTTGCCCATACTTGGCAGGAGAGGATGACATGCAGAAAAAGTTGAAAAAATATGAGAAATATATATTTATTAGCCTGAACCCCTGAGGACTGTTGTTGTCGAGAATTCATCATAGAGCCCATCAGAGAGAGAAAAGTTCATTTGTATTAAATATCAATATTCACAAAAAAAACATATCAAACAGACCTGCCACGTGAAAATCTATACAGATTTGTTTGTGGCAGGACTCACTATTTTACTCACTCATATATATATTGAAAAAAACTTAATCACATATATAATGGAAAAAAAAAAATAATGCAATCATATAAATAAATAAGAAATAAACCTCATGGGAACCATGAGGTAGTCAATATTTGTCTTTTGTTCTGGTCGCACATTCCCTCAATCATTCTGACAATTTCATCTAGGACACTGTAGTGTTTTATAATTTGCCACAGACCTCTCCTTCAAATGAGGTTGAAGGCCCGTCGAAGATCAATAAACAGTTTTTAGAGCTCTCTATTAAACTCGATGTATCGCTGCATTAGTTGGTGAACCGTACAAATTTGAGCAATTCCCTGGTCAAACATTAGCTTTCACTGGCTATGAAAAAAACATGGAAAAGTTTGTGGCACTTTGGATGTGAAGGAAGATTTATTCTGTGAGGAAGAATTAGTGGCATTACTAAACGGATTAAAAAATAACAAGGCCCCAGGTAGTGATAGTACAGTAAATGAGTTTTTTCAATAAGGTGGTTATGAGGTTAGATATCAGCAAATAGAGACCATGAATATGATTTTTAAAGGGGAAAATACCTGATAATTTTAGGAAAAAAAGGGGAAATACCTAACAATTTTAGGAGAACTCTAGTTACACCACTCTAGAAGAAAGGTGATAAGAGTGAGTATGGTATTTATAGAGGCATTAATCTGGTTTCTCTAAGAAGCAAATCACTTAGTATGACGATACTTTTATACTTTGCGATAATGTAGATAAAGTTTTAAGAGAAGAACAGTGCGGTTTCAGGAAGGCTAGAGGGTGCGTCGAGCAGATCTTCACTCCTTTGTTAACAATTGGGAAATGGTCGGGTTAGTAAATGCCTTTATTCCTCTCTCGGATATATTATGAGAAGTCGTTAAGATCGCGTTCCTATTCATCTTTTGCAAAGATTTTATCTTTGTATGTTACACCAGATAAATACTCGTACACTAAAGTGATTAGTGCTATGTGCGAGAATAACATTGATGCAGTTAAGGTAGGGAATGAGGTTATTAGCTTGTTTCGTATTAAATAAGGAAATAAGCTGGGTTTTTTCCTATTCCCTCACATATGAATCATTTTGATGAACTTTGTCCTAAGGAGCACAGCAAAGGCAATGGCAGAACATGGAATCAAATGGGGAAATAAAACTTTACTAGGCTTAGATTATGTTGATGATTTAAGCATCATACATGAAAATGTTAGCAAAACAAATGAACTTTCAGAGGTTTTGCAAGTCCAGGATGCAAGAATAGGTTTGAAAATCGATGTTAAGAAGACAAAGTTGCTAATATTCGCCAGGGGCGGATCCAGGATTTTTTTAGGGGGGGGGGCAACATAGGTTGTTCCGATAAACTTGCGTTAGAAGCAAGTTTAATTAACGCAAACTTTTGTTAAAATTAAATAAATGACACTACTTTAGACTACTTTAGGGGGGGCGCCCCCCTCACTCCTCCCCTCTGGATCCGCCACTGATATTCGAAATAAGTTAAGGTGAAAAGGTAATTTGAGTATGTAATGTTGGGTAACGAGAAGATCAATCAAGTGAACAGCTTCACCCACCTAGGTAGTAGTGTTAGTACAGACGATGAGTGATGCGAAGATGTTAATAGCCAAGGCCGTGGATGTTTTTTCACAGTTGAAAAAGTTTGGAAGAATGTGAAGAGAATTTTGCCAACCAGGTTCAGAGTATTATAAGCTACAGTGATGATACCGGGGTCAAGTATGGTTTTGAAAAACGGAGGAGGATTTGCTGGATGTTTTCCAGAGAAATTGCCTATGGATTGTTTTGGGTACCAGACTAACTGACCGTGTCTCAAACAGTAAGCTGTCGAAAATGTGATTCAATCCCGCTTTCTAGGGCTATAATGACAGAAAGGATGAGATGGCAAAGATATGTTCTGCAGATGAAGGATGATAGATTGCCAAAGGTTATCCTTGTCGGCCAACCATCTACAGCCAAACAAAAAGCATGTCTTCCCGAATGGCATGGGAAGATGTTATTGGGGAAGTTTTAAGTTTTTAGTCTACCTTACATCACTGTCTTGGGACATATCCGATGGACCAAGTGGCTGATATAACAGTTTGGTGTAGGTCAACAACATCATTTGAACCAATACTTATTAACTCTCCAGTAACATCGTCTGGTCGCGGAGCTTTTCCTCGTGTTTTGGATTCTATGGCCGCTTTGGTCCCAGATCATAGTGAATGTGGCCAGGTGTAACCTTTTTTGATTGGGAAGCAGCTTATGACGCTTTGATCTGTCATTACTTGCGGATTTAATTTTTACTCGAAGTGTTCCTTCCATTGGAAGAGCTTTGTTATTTAGTCATTGACTTCCTTCCATCTGATTCCCCAGGTCTATAGAGAGGAATGTAGAAGTCCTTTTTGCGCAAGATCTCATATGAAAGGACAATTTTACCAACAAGCCAAAACTCACTTTCGATAGTCTTGGTAATATAGGAGAAAAACCAACTAATAGTGTATAACCAACTAATAGATATATTAATCTCAATCAGAACCTCAAGCAAAGAGGTTGTTTCATAATTATTTTAATGGTCATTTGTAAAAGCTAGCAACAATTTCAAATTGTAGGCATTGTTAAAATTAACGGTAACCAAATAATAAAAAAGAAGAAACAGAAATTTCTGAAAAAATCGAAGTAACAGATGAATAGTACTCTCTGATGGTCTAGTGGACTTAAAAGCCCTCCAGAGATTGTGTTTCCTTCTCCAGCTTCTGAGGAGCCCAGATGTCGTTCATGTATTCAGAGGAATAATCCGTTTAGACTTACGATAAAAAGAGGGTACCTTACAAGTATCAAGAATAGTTCCTTTTATGGTCAAGAATTACACCGATGGTTGATTTCTTTTTGTCCAAACACCCTGGGGAAAAAGACGTGATTCGAAAACTTACACTTGAAAGAATGTAAAAAAAAAGTTTTCTTTTTCTGAATTTGGTCCAATTCAGTGGCGAACCTCCATGCATAGCATCACCAAACTTGAATATAAACGTTTTCTTCCTATTGATATCTCAGATCTTTTTTAATGCCCTTGCTATAATAATAAATTTATTATAAGCAACAAAAATAGGCCATACAGCACTTTATTCTTAAATACATTCCACAAGAAAAATAACATAAATATCAAGTTTCACTTATTGTTGTCAACACTTCATTTACATATTTATATAACTGCCTGATTGTCCTTTTTACAGTCGTCTGCAGGATCCCCGGGAACTCCAAGTTACCACCCTCAAAATACTTTCCCCTTAAAAGGGAAAGTTGCTGGCTCTCGGCGAGAATATGGGTTACATCCTCAATACCTAGGTTACATCTGGGGCAAGAATAATCCACATCTGCATCTGGGGCCATCCTTTTTCTTTCAAATACTAATTTTCTATTTTTTTTAGTGGCAGGCAATTCGCTCAGATCCGAAACCAAGTCCTTAATGTCTCTGACGGTAATCCTAGTTTAAAATAATATTCAAATCCAAATATCTCTTTCACTTGGGAACTAAACTTCAATGTCTCAGATGTTTCAACTGCCTGGGTCCACATTTGGACATCCTGGTCTTTTATTCTTTCTATAATCTTAGCCAAAAACGGCTTATCCTGATCTGAGAGTCCTTAGCCCCTCATTCCCAATATAAGATAATTCTACTATATTAGGCAAATTTACCTTAAGTTCTCTCCTCCTTCGGCAACTTCATGTGACAGTCCGGCCGTGAGTGATTTGGCAAAAGATTTTAGATGAGCCAATTCTAAGGCTGTCCAAAGTTCCTCATCTGTGTGCTGCTCAAACGGATCAAGGTTGACTCGCAGGGTGCCAGAAAACAAGACTGGGTCCTGAAAGAAAACGTGAAAAAAGTTGGTAGATACTTTTTTGGTGAATATGTCACTATAATTCCTAATACTTATTAAATGGGTTTGGAACTGCTATTTGACGCACAGGCACAAGATTTGTCAGGGCCAAGTGTTCTGGTGCTGGAGCAGTCCGTAAAACAGGCAAATTTGAAAGGCCTATGCATCACTGATAACTGGGACTTATCTAAAGGAGAAAAGCGGTGCTAAAGGGCCAAATCCCCGATATTTTTCACGTGCTGCTGTAATATATCCCAACTCTACAGTAGACGTGGTATTTTTGTAAAATATTTTGATATTTGATTTTTTTTTTTTATTTCTCGTGGAATATTCATTTTTTCAAATGTAGAGGGGGGGGGGGAGAAATTTGAAAAAAATTAAATGAATTTACCTATTCTAAAAGAGGCATAGGGGGCCTCAAAATACAATAATAAGAAACAACAAACAGAATAAATACGAAAAATAATTGTTTCAAACGACGTATGTGTCACGTATACACAAAAAAAGAAAACAGAGAAAAAGAGAAGGCATCAAGAATATACATTAGAATATAGTATAAACACTAATAAAATAAAAATAAAAAAGGACGAGATATAGAGAAAGAAGAGAAAACAACGATGGGTTGGTCAACATTAAACCATGATCGAAAAAAAAAGTAATCAATTCAAGGGTGAGGAGGATAAAACTTAGGCAGCTTCCTGAATAAAGTTTGAAAAGACACTGAGGTATCAATTGAAATATATTGCCAAACTTAAATCGACTGAAAAACAGAGGGTTTCTTTGGGGTCATCTTGAACATTTTGGAAGGATAAACTGCCATGAAGAATAAAATGACAATGAGGAGTACTTGTATGATGATGAGAGGGTTAACAGAGACTGGGTACATGGCAGTAAAGTTTCATGGTATGTAAACTAAGCTATATTTAGGTTTTATTTAGAAATTATACGTTATGCCTGTATCTGTGTGAAGGTCATCCGAAAGGTAAAGCACCATTTTCATAAAATAGTGCTACTGTGTTATGGAGCAGTTATACCATTTTGATTTCTGAGTTCCGGTTTTGTAAATAAAAACTATTTCTCACGGCATTATATAAAATGAATTCATGTCCATATTTGGCTTATGTCTTGAATTCTCCTCACATGATTATGAGGGTTTTCCGTTTCAGAAACATCTTAGCGTTGTAATAGGGAGGTGTAGTACTGAAAAAGCTTATAATTGACCTTGGACCCAAGCTTACAGTGGGCCTAGAAGCCTAATGATAATAAAATTTCATACAGGAGGAAAAATAAAAGAAGATTGGGAGAATCCAAGAGAAAAGAGAAACAATATCATATTATTTAGTGGATTCATGTGACATTCTTGCGACAGACAACAAAATTGACTAGACCAGTTTTTTAAGTCATTTAGTTTTTCCATATGATCCCTTTTTTCAAAAGTAATTTAAGTTTTTGTGGGTGAACTAGATTTGAGAATATCACCTGCGCGTTCTCATTATTAAAGTTTAAATCACTAAAAACGATATGGAGAGTAGGATTTTGTTTCTGGCTAATTTTTCGAACCGATCGATCTTTAACAATTACTAAACTATAGGTTTTTACCCCAAGTCTTAATGGTTTTTGAAAACTACTTGGAAAGCTCCATTTTAGGATCATTCCTTGAAAAACGCTTATACAATCCACACACCCGATTATTTTCTAGGAAATATAATCATACAAATCCAAGTGTTATTTTCAGCTTTTTCCAGTACAATATGGAGGTGGACATACCTGCGGAATTATAGTCAGGTTCAGCCTAAGTGAATGTAGTCCAATTTTTGTGATATCAACATCGTCAATTAGGATGGTTCCTCCAGCTGGTTCAACAAGTCTGAACAAACCAAGAGTCAGAGAGGATTTTCCAGCTCCTGTTCTGCCAACAATACCAACCTCCGGAAAAAGATAATTGGTTAGAGGTTCACTTATAATCAATAAAATGATGACTAATAAGACAATTAATTACAAAAAACTAGACAAAATAATACTACTACTGCTACTAGCAACTCATTGCAGCACCAAGCCGTCGGAGGTCAAAACATCAACGCACGTTCCTCTTACATCCCAACCTAGTCAAAGCAAGCCTCTGTATACCCTCCCAAGAAGTTCCTATTTCCCTTAAATCTTTCCGTACGAAATCTTCCCACGCCATTCGGGGACTACCTATTTTTTGTTTGGTCCTAGACGATTGCCTGACAAGGACGATCTTGCGTAATCTCTCATCCTCCATCTACAAAACGTGTCCTATCCATCTCAACCTATCGCTTTTATAGCTCTAGAAAGCGGGATTGAACCACATTTTTTCGTACAGCTTACTGCTTACAACATGGTTTGTCAGTCGGGTGCCCAGCACAATCCGTAGGCATTTTTACTGGAAAACATCTAGCAAATCCTCTTCTGTTTTTCGGAATGTTCACGGCTCTGAACCATACTTGATCATTGTCATCACTGCAGCTTAAATATTCTAATCTTGGCTCGCCGATTTATCTTTCTCTTCTTCCAAAG
Source organism: Artemia sp. Qi Xiang Cuo (assembly GCF_049724085.1). Classification (NCBI taxonomy): domain Eukaryota; kingdom Metazoa; phylum Arthropoda; class Branchiopoda; order Anostraca; family Artemiidae; genus Artemia; species Artemia sp. Qi Xiang Cuo. The sequence goes on along the minus strand of NC_142798.1, from coordinate 21,128,641 downwards.
TTTTTTGTAACTGTAAAAAAAAACACCCTGAGCCTTGACAATTCTACTTTTGATACCTTCACTGCACCTACCGTCTTTACTAATAATACTATCTACGTAAGTGAAGCTGTCCACTTGATTGATCTTCTCGTTACCCAATATCACCTCGTCACCTTCACTTATTCCTAGTGTTGGCGACTTAGTCTTCTTAACATTAATTTTCAAATCTATCCTTGCACCCTGAACTCACAAGACCTCTAAAAATTCATTTCTTTTGTTAACATTTTCATCTAGGATGCTTAAAACCGTGTTCTCCCATTGCCTTTCCTGTGCTCAAGACAAACTTCGTTAAAATGATCCACATAAATGAGGATAGGACGCAATCCCTGCTTAACTCCTGTTCTAATACGAAACCAGCCACTATCCTCATTTCCTCCTTAACCGCAGCAACGTTATTCTCGTATATAGCATTAATCCCTTTAATGTGTTTATCTGGTATACCATACAAGCATAGGACATTCTATGAGCTAAATCAAACGCTTGCTCATAATCTATAAAACTGAGGACTAAAGGGGCTTGATGACTCAGGCTTCTGAATTATTAAACTACGACGGATGTCTCGAGAGACGATGTTTGGTTGTAAGTAATGCGTTATTAGTGCCGTGGGTTATTTTAGCCAATATGAATGATGATACAGTTTGATATATTGAGATATATTAGCCATGTATCAGCCTATGCCTGATTCTGGTCGAGGTAGGATTGTAGTTAAAAATTAAAAGAAAAGCGTTTTCTGCCAGAAGTAAAGAGCGAATTTGAAACAGAAAACAATCAAAAATTACTGCTTCACAGCCTATGCAACATCGATAGAAGAAAAACGGATAAACACCGACAAAAAACAACAGATGAGTTTTTCATGTTTGTATGATTATACAAAAGAAGCGATTTACTGAAAACACAAAACAATATAGGATTTGTGTAAGGTAGAAATAAACCGATTAAGAATAGTTTTAACAGTACAAAAATAAAGTATTTTAGGGGTTTTGTATATTTTTTTATTTTGTTTGGTAGGACATGTGCATAATTAGCCAAGTCAAGTTATTGGCTTTCTTTATAGTCCTAAAAAGGATATTTCATTATTGTTTCGTAGACGAGTCTCAATTGAAGGAGTCTTTATATAAGTAAGATTATGGCTTATTTCAACATTTTGTCATAATTTAAAACTCTTCGTTGTTTAGATAGAAATAACTAAATCTCTGGGAAAAAACAAATTTCCCCATTTATTCAAAAAACTTACTGTTCATAGCTTATGCAACATTTATTAGAAATAAATGTATAGAATAAATCGACTCGTGATATTACCTTATATTCACAGAGTTCTAACACTAGCTCTTTATTAGAAACTAGGCTTCCTTGATTTTCTTGGAAGATTAAAACTGTAAACTAAACTTATGGGTTTCAATGACCGATAACAGACTATTGAGAAACTTTTAAATTAGTCTTTGATTTTTGGCATGCTGATTAAGTATTTTCTGCTGCTAGTCTTGTTTTGTTGTGTCGTTTTGTGTTTTCAGTAAAGCGCTTGTTTTGTGCAATCCAAAAAATATAAGAAAGATCATATGTCGGTTTATTTGTCCTAATTTATAAATGTTACATAGAGTTATATAGATATTTTTGCTCCTTTTAAGTTTCAACTTCACTGTTTGCTTCCAACAGAGAAACTTTTTTGTAAAATTTAATCCTTGCTTGTTTTTGGTTTTAGAAAACAACAAGCGAAAAAGACGGCTTATATATAGGTTACACATCCTAATATGATCCACATTTAAATTTCTGCAAATGTACCACCTTTGAAACTTGTACACCATAAAGTCCAGTCTTATCACCTGATAAGAAAATAGGTGGGCCGATTTTTTGGTCAAATTAAGAAAACGTTCTCCTTCATGTCCCGTCTTATTTGCTTAGTTCAACATTATACAATTTTTTATGCTATTTAAGGTCCTTTTGCTCCATAAAATCAGTCAGATAAAGATTAGGTTTTGCTGTTCCAGAACTGAAGAAGGGGACCCCATTTAGTGACACCACACTAATGGGACCCTTCTAAATGGAATAACTTAATATAATAAAAGTATTACTATTAGATTCCTTACTTTAGAATATTTCCAAATCATGATCACGTTCCTGATCGTTCACAACCACCCTCCTCCCCCCCCCCCATATAGCCCAAGGAGTATGTAAAAATTAAACGAAAATCGCTTTTCAAGGTGGAGGGGCTGTAAGTTTCCTGTGCAGAGTTTACTTTATAATAAAAATTAGCTTTTAGAAAGAGTCTGGAAACAGCACTGAATGACGTTCCATTGTCCCGCCAACTTTTACCCTTTATATTTAACCTCCCTTTATTTTTAAGGGTTTCAGTAAAATGAGTCGTACCCATTTTAAAGGTATAGATAGATAGATATTTATTGCAAAACAAAAGCCTCTTTGGGCCATGGCAAAAACAAACACAGTTGCATATAAAGTCAAACTACATGATAATCACATATATAACAATAACTAAGCATAGTTCATAGCAAATAAAAATAAAATTACATAGCAACTGCAGCACAAACGCACACACAATACTATAAAACTAACTCACATAATTACACACAATGTCACACACATAATAATAATAATAATAATAGTAATAATCGTGTATTCAAAAGCCTTTCTACAGGGCCATATACACTATACATCAACTATAGCAGGAAAACAAAAGTAAAACTCCCTTCAGCATTTTTATTCCAAACCATAACAAATCTTCTTCACAATACTTCCTTTCTTATCTTTAGTGCCTAATCAACAAATCTACATAATCTACACTTGAGGCTATGTACCGTCTGAGACAACATGCCCCGAAGTGAAAAATTACTTTTCCCCAAAATACCCTCCCTCAAATCAGTAAGCCCCTGGCACCAGAACAGAAAAAAGTCCAGATTTTCCTCTTCAATATTACAAATGGGACACGTGTACCTAGACGCCGGGAACCCCTTACCTCTCTCAAATACTTTACTCCTCCATCTTAAAGGCAAACAGTTGGCCGACAGCTGCAACCAATATGACAAATATATTTGGGGTTTATGGCCTTTTTCAATAAATTTGTTAATCTTTTTTCATTGCTTCTTTGAAAAATTCAAACACCAAGAGAAATGTAGGTATTAAAGAGAAACCAGAGTAAATTTCTACAGTAAACAAGGTTAAGTAAAACAAAAATAAAGAATAAAACAAGAGTCAAAAGCAAAGGGAAACAAGAAGAAAAATACAGGTAAAATCTGACTGAGATAGACAAATTTTCGGAAACTTACAGGTTAAAAATACAGCTTTTGTTTTTGAAAAAATAAGGGTTTTAAATGCATGAAATATTTGTTGATCAGACAAGCAAAAAAGAATAGAAGTTTTAAAATTTCAGACTAAAAGTACGGCCAAGCGTAGCTCGTCTATGTATTGTACTTCTTTACTTGTACTCGTTGGAAGTAGCAGACCCTTCATATCCAGAAGGTCACTTTTAGTTTTTAAGGCTACTCCCTCTCACTTCTTCTCTGTATCTCCCTCCTTACCCTCTATACCATCATCTGTTTCTCTCTCTCTCTATGTCTATATTTCTCCCTGCCTGTCTCTCCCTCGCTCCATCTCTCCCTCCCTCTCTCTCTTTCTCTGTATGTCCTTCCACCCCATTCTCTGTTTCTCTCTCTCTCTCTCTAGGTCTACCTGTCTCTCTATCTTTCTCTAATATATATATATATATATATATATATATATATATATATATATATACATATATATATATATATATATATATATATATATATATATATATATATATATATATATATATATATATATATATATATATATATATATATATATATATATATATATATATATATATATATATATATATATATATATATATATATATATATATATATATATATATATATATATATATATATATATATATATATATATATATATATATATATATATATATCTCTTTCTCTCTCTCTCTCTATCTCTCTCTCTCTCTCTCTCTCTCTCTCTCTCTCTCTCTCTCTCTCTCTCTCTCTCTCTCTCTCTCTCTCTCTCTCTCTCTCTCTCTCTCTCTCTCTCATACACACACATTCTCTCTCTCTCATTTTCTACTCATATATGTATCTCACAATCTCTTTGTATGGTCTGAAAATATTTTTTACATAAATTTAATGCGTCTGATATTGAATATTCCTTTTAAGCATTTTCTAGTTGTAAAAAGCAAAAGAAAAAACACACACACAAGAAGTCATATTTTCGGTATATTTGTTAAACTTACTTTTTCTCCACCTCGAATCTTACAGCTAATTCCTTTTAACACTAGTTCCAGCCCTTCTCTGTACCTGATTTGTAGATTCTTAAACTCAATATTGCCCTCTTGAGGCCAATCTTTTGAAGGTCTTTTTTCAGATATATCCCAAACTGCTTCCTTAAAAAGAAGAAATTATTTTGTTATTAAACAAAAGCAAATTTACCATTAAAAGTATCACTGTCTATAGAACACCTGCTTCTTTTATCTTTTTTTTTATGTGCCATCGGAAAGAAGTCATTTTTCTTTTTTCCTGTCGTCGTAAGAAGTGTCACTTTCTTTCCTTCTCCATAGAAGAACTATTGTTTCACTATCATTGCAAGAATTGTAATCGTCTCTTCGTTAAATCATTGTAAAAATTTTCATAATTTCTTATGTAATGTTTTTGTCTATTGAGACCAATTTTAGTATTAGACCACCCACCTCCTTTCCTAAGGAGGGTTTCGTTTAGGCGCGAATTGTTCTAATCAAGGGAAATATTTCTTTTTTTATTCTACACAAAATTACACCCGAAGAATTCTGATCACGGAAGATGGCACTCCTAATTCTGTCATAAGCCCTGATAAATCTTGGTAGTGTATAAATTTTTCACCCTTGTCAGCCAAAAAAGTTATATTAAAAAAAAATTGAACTTAAGTTTCACCGTCTACTTGGGTCTTCTTTATCATAAGCTGTCCGTTTTCTGAAATTAAAACCTTGAATTTCAACATTATGCAAAAAATGACATACCACCATATAATTTTTGATTTTGTTTCATTTGAATTTCAAATTTCCATACTGACCTTTCCACCTGTATTTTGCAAAAAAAGCAACTGTATCATAAGCTTTCGGCTTGTACTCAATTCAGAGCTACTTGGACTTAGGAAATTGGGATAAAAAAGCACTGATTGAGGAAAAAACAACTTCTAACTGAAAACACTAAAATCTACTACAATTAGAATACAAACAGAAAAAAAGAATCACCCTCTAAAGTTATGTTTTAACACAAAGTAAAGAATTTATAGATTATCTAAAAAAGAGGTTATATGTTATCAGCAAACATTACTGCAGAGTGAGTCTTATTATCACTGCCCTACAGTAACTATTTGTTAGGAACATATTATCAAGTGCAGTGTGACTAATGGGTATTCCAATAAAAAGGCTACCAATACAGGGTATTTCTGTTAGTTGTAAACCCTAACAAAGAACTTGACAAAACTAACTAACGCAAAGCATTTCCCATGGAAAATAAATTTTGTTTCATTTGAATTTCAAATTTCCATACTGACCTTTCCAACTGTATTCTGCAAAAAAACAAAAAAAAAAAAAAACGCAACTGTATCATAAGCTTTCGGCTTGTACTCAATTCAGAGCTACTTGGACTTAGGAAATTGGGCTAAAAAAGCTTTGATTGAGGAAAAAACAACTTCTAACTGAAAACACCAAAATCTGTTACAATTAAAACAGAAACAGAAAAAAAGAATCAGCCTCTAAAGTTATGTTTTAACACAAAGTAAAGAATTAATAGATCATCTAAAAAGAGGTTATATGTTATCAGCAAATGTTACTGCAGAGTGAGTCTTATTATCACTGCCCTACAGTAACTGTTTGTTTGGAACATATTATCAAGTACAGTGTGACTAATGGGTATTCCAATAAAAAGGCTACCAATACAGGGCATTTCTCTTAGTTGCAAACCCTAACAAAGAACTTGACAAAACTGACTTACGCAAAGTATTTCCCCGCGGAAAATACCCCGGAAAAATAGCTTACCGGAAAAATACCCCGAGGAAAATACCCTTGCTTAGAAAATATCCCCCTAGAAAATACCCCCGGGAAATACCCCCACGGAAAGTACCCCCCGGAAAATACCCCCCGTGAAAAATAAGGCTTTCAAAATTTGAAAATTTTATTTGAGTTTGTTTTTTTCCGTAGGGGGAAGGAATTTTGGCACTTGTGTATTATAGGTCACTCACTCAAGTTTACGCTGTGTAAAACTCGAGAGCAAACCGGTTTCTTCGTTAGTATCTTTCAGCTTAGTGTGGGACAAGACAAAGACAAGTGACAGAATTATAGGAAATATATAATTTGGGCTATATATTTGCATATAAGGGGGAGGGGTAAAGTACTCGGACAGGTTGAAGTCAGAAAACAATTCTTACTTCATAATATGCAGAATATTTGTACCTAAGACATTTTGCATGCAGACCCGCTTTACTTTGTCACGTCAACCTTACCTTTAATGGAAGCAGTTAGCACTTTCTGGTGCTACAGTATATCCTACTAGGCATATTTTGGATTGTATGGAATAGTTCCAAGTGATTTTTGGGCCCAATTCAAAAAAGGGAGTAACTTTTGGCAATAGGTCTTATGCGTGACTTTATTTAGGGTAAATCAAACTGGATAAAAGAAGGCTGTTGATGTGAAGACGACTCCCAGCTTTCTAAACAATAGGATTTTATGTGATATAATGGTATGAGGCTGAGTATCGGAATGGGCCCTCTAAGAAATAGTCTCTAAGAAATAGAAATTAAAGTCTAAGAGGCTGAAGTTCAGAACCTCCCTTCATTTAAGGATTTCATTTTTACATATCAATTCAGATATTTTAGAAGACCACACTGCCTTTTCATGACGTAAAAATAACATATTTACTACCAGTTTATCTGCTGAAGACGGCCAATGTATTTGTAACAAAGATATGCAAAGGTTTCTTTTTATTTTACTTTCAAATAAAAGAATTTGTCCCTATTAGATTATTATTTGTACATCAATTCAGGATAACATCTGAGGAGTCTCAACTTGGATGTGAATAGCCATTAACCTTTATGTTGTATTAAATTTAAGAACTATAAAACCAAGAATAAGGCCATTTCTTTAACTCCTATAAATAAACTTGAAGGGGCATAAAAAATATCAAGATATTTATTCTTTTAGACAGCAGCATGGGTATTTAAGCAAGTGACATGGGTGGTATTTAGCGCTATTGGAAAAGTGATGGGACTCTTCTGTACGCCATTTTTATGTAGAAGGCAAACAATTTAGACCCAAAATATTACCCATTCTTTATTATATCACGATAGTAAAAGTGCCAAATATAACCTGAAGCTGGACTCTCTATTAAGGTGTTTCAATAATCGCATGTTCTAGATCTTACATCTCTGTAAGTTTCCATTTTTCCTCTTTCTCTTTATTAATAATGACGTCACCTAATGTAACACTTTTATCCCCATTTATTCTAATATATTAATTAGGAATAAATTACATCATTACAAAGTACCTCACAAATAAAAAAAAGCCGTGCTAACATTAATTTTTCTTACAATTACTATCAATTGTAACTAAAACAAAATAGTCAGTGATCCAGGGACCGTTATCTTTCAAGGGGTGGCTCACATTCGCCCCAGTTGGTTTGAGAGTAGATTCTAGGGTAATTGAGAACGCTGATTACGAATATCGGGGTGCACAAGTCAGCACGCGTTTAGAACATGGCCATTTTTGCAAGTAAAGTCAAATTTTGCCTATAACGACGTCATACCGCTCTTAGTTTTTTTTTTCACAGTAAAATAAACTGAACAAATTATAAACTGGCTATATTCTGAATCCTCAGAACGAGTACTTTCACCTGGTATTTTTAGTTTCCCCCCACAACCTTCATTTTTTTTGGTTAACCCCTATTTAATTTTAAAAACAAGGTTTTTTTTTATAAACCTCAGTATGAGTTTAGTATTTGAACTAAAAGGAACTAACTTATGAACCTAATCGGATTATCTTTTGTACTGTGCTGTGTTAGATTGCGCAATTAACTTGTGGATTTAATTGTGAGGGATTGTTCACTTCACACAAAGTTAGTTATTATTTATCATAGTGAATAATCTAGTTCCATAATTGAAGATTTACTATTGGTCAAGTAACTTTGAATTAAGACTGATTAACAGTTCGTGAATCTGTAGTGTCTCTTCACAATAAATATCAGGAAAAAAGCAGCCCCCACGGTACCACCCGAGAAGGATACTCCCACTGAAACCCTTGGCCAGTCGCCCTTCCAACCTACTTCTAAAACTCTTTCTAGAACCCCCCCCCCTAACTACGCGGTCGAAAACAGTTAGCTACCTGTCAGGAATTCAGGCATTAGCCACAACTAACTCTAATGAAAGAGGTGAGACGCCTGGCAAAAAGAGGAAAAAAGGATGAAACTCGATCGCCAGTGATGGTGCAACCCCTCTCTTCAAGTATCCCAGAAACTAGTAGTGCAGATTACCCTAATTATTATACTGTCTCAATCAAGAAAATCAATGGCCAACCCTTTACAAAAGATCGAGTAATGCAAATTAGAAAAGCTGTTTTTCTAATCGCCAAGGTAAATTTTGAACTTGTTTACAAGCAGGACGAGTCTATTGATATTTACTTTACGTCTTCTCAGGCGGCAGACCATGTCCTGTTAAAATCCAAAGAAATAATTCTTGATGGCTAGAAAATTTTAGCCAAAAAAAAAATGTGAAAAGTTACACAAGTATGTGCTTTATGGTGTTGATACCAGGTTAAAAGTTGCAGAACAAACCGAACTAGTAGATTCTTCAGGTCTCCTCATAAATCCTTCAACTGCAATAAGGCTCATTTTAAGCAAAGAAGGAGTCCTTCACCCAAGCCGTTCAATCCTCATTTCCTGCAAAGTTGAGCTAAACAGAGAAATATTCTTGTACGGTATGTCCCTTTTTTATAAGATTTATAAGCCTAAGCCCCTACAATGCTCTACTTGTCTGGCCCACGGCCACAGCAAAAAAAACTGCAAACTGTCCCATCCGTCTTGCCTTAAGTGTGGGAAAACATGCCACGCAATTAGTGAATGCCCTGAGTTAGACCCTTATTAAGTAAACTTAAGAACAAAGGGATTCGTGGAATTCCTTTCTCATGGTTCGGCTCCTATCTCTCTGGTAGAGTAGAGAGTGTGAGTCTGGGCGGCATGACCTCGCATCCCCTATCTGTCCAGAGGGGCGTTCCGCAGTGCTCTGTTATTGGTCCAATACTTTTTCTCCTTTATATTAATTATTTGGTTACAGGACTGGGCCCATCAGTGCACCCAGTACTTTTTGCTGACGATACCAACTTTTTTATCACCGGCCCTAATTTACCATCCGTCGTCACCTCTGCTCAAATTCTTCTGAATAGAGTAAAGGAATGGTCTTTCGTTAACCGCATGACCATTAACAGCAAGAAAAGTCAGGTTGTATTATTTCGAACTCCTTACAAAATAAATGAAGCTCAGCAAGCACTTGGCCTAAAATATTCCACCAATCTCCTCCCGCAGGTAAAAGTTGCCAAGTTTCTTGCTGTCCACATAGACTCCTCACTATCATTGTCAACTCAAGTTTCCTGCAGCAGAGCAATAATTTTGTGACTGGTAAAAATGATTAATCGTGTGAATAATTTTCTTCCCCGAGATATCCTTGTCACCCTTTATTACTCTTTTATTTACCCATATATCTCATACTGCGGATCTGTTTGGGGCAACACTTATCCTTCAGTTACCATCAAAGCAGTGCCATCAAAGCAGTTTTTCGGCTACCCCGACTATATCCCACCCAAGACTTGTTCTCCGATTTTGGTATTATTCCTTTTGAACAAATTATAAAAAAATTAAATTTATCCCTTGCATACTCCGCTTACCATAAAAACCTTCCTCCCCAATTATTATCTTATTTTAATTGCAATAATTCTGAAGGCCTATGTCTCCGTTCATCCAACCGGTCCTTTAGTGTGCCCAAGTGTGTCTCTAGCTCCGCCCAGCGATCCCCCATTTATAAATCTATACTTCAATGGAATATGATACCCTCCAGTATCGAGCTATCCACAAGTTTTCGCACGCTGTATAACAATGTTACTAAACTTTGATATTATAATTCTTTAAATTTTTAATCAATTTGCTTTAATTTACCCGTGTTTTCTCTTTTTTTCTGTTTTTTCTTTTTTTTTCTCTTGTTTATTTTCAATTTTTTCTTGTTATGGTCCTCACCAAGTTCGCTTCCAGGATCCATATTATTATTGGTGTTATGTTTCATCTTGTTTTTATTTCAATAAATTGAAATTGAAATTGAAAATTGAATTGAAATTTTTAATATACATTTTCCAATTTTTTTCGGTTTTTCTGAAAATTTTGCCAACATAAGTATATGTTTTATGCTTTATTTGAATTTTGCTCATCATTACGAGTCAAACCATGTACATCTTTTCCAAAAAATCTTAATTCTTGAGCAACTATTTATTTTTTCTGTAGTAGGTAGCATTTGGCTCACGTAGGTTCATATACGAGCCTCAAGGTAGCGAAGCCGTGTGAACGTGTGGCGCAGAGGAACTAAGGCTGATTTAAAATACTATTTTTTTTTTAAATCCCAGCTTAGCAGGGGCCAATGATCCAATCGGTTTGATCAGGTCAACGGCCACTGATGTAGTAGACGGTAACTGTCATGATCAGCTGAAAGTAAGGTTTAGACGACTGCATTAGCAGTTTAATGTCAAAACAAATAAAAAATAAAGAAGTAAAAACCAAACATGAAACGGTGGCTCAGATCTCTTTTTCTTCTTCATCTTCGTCTTCGGACTCGTTCTGATTCACATCGGAAAGTAGACATTTTTGGGGGTCAGTTCCACACTTCTATGCGCTGTCACAGAAAACTATTTTGGAGCATTTGCAGCGCAAGCGGAACCTAGTCTTGTCACAGTTGCAAAAAGAAAGCAAAGTTAGCCCATGCGGCATCGTAGAAACTTGGTCAGATTTCAGTTCATAATCTTCAATTCTCCAGCCCATATCGGTAGCCTGAGGTAAATCAATACGGGGCTTGTGGCTTTGGATCCAAATCAGTGACTGGAACATGCACCTTTTAAAATCTTTCAATCTTGGGTACAAATGTACTCGAAGGTCATTCAGACTTTTGAAGTTTGTTTCACTTCTGCCATACACTGTAACCGCAAGCTGCTTACAAACGTTGACTAAACCATCACTTTGCACTGATGATGGCTTCTCTGCAGGGGCTCGAACTTCATCACCTAAAGACCCCAACAGACTTCGCAGCTAAAGTTTCTATAGTTACCGAAGACTTCGCAGCTCGAAAAAGGCAAACCTTTCCAATTCCGCACAGAAAGCTTGTGGTGTCATATCCACTCAAGCTGTGGACAAGCAGCAAGGTGTTGCAAAATGTTACTCCTAGTTTTTGTGCTGCCATATGCATAGGTATGGCGTAGGACGGAAACTTAACCCAGAGCTGCTTGAGGTCGAGACTAGCAAGATACTGGAAGTAGTATGCAGCTAGTAAGACAATATCAATAGCGTTGGCTTGTCTTATCACAACTGTGCTCTTTCGTCTTGCGGCAACTGTTTTATGGTATAACACCCGAGTGTCTGCTTCCTCATAACCAGACGAGAGATCGTCACCAACGGAGCTTCCATGGGGCATAACGGTAACAGCTATATATCGACTCTCGATACCTCCAGCGAGATGAATCATCAGACGGTTCGAAATTTTGTACTCCCAGACCTCGAAAAGAATTTTCAAGAGTCGACCTTTGGCTGAGCGACTACTGAGAATCTCGTCCCGGAGTGCTGCAACTTTGCTGGAGGAAGTGAAGGGGCTGAAAATATTTCCTCTATGTCTTCTTTCTCAACAGCGAGATGCTTCTTTGAGGTTAAACGAGTAGTCTTCACGGGTTCTATCTTCACTAAGACCGTCCTACCTGTCACCAACCAAATGGATAGACTGACAAGCTTTGGATATGTTCCTAAGAATCCTATCGTAAACTCTTATTCTAAAATCTGCTTGCGTCTCATTTTGTTCTGGTCGATAGCATCTTATGACAATGATGACATCAACTATATAGTCAGATCGAGGAGAGTCTTCAAAAATTGTATGCGGAATCATTTTTGGCCATGACTGCAAGCCAGACAGTTGCAGAATGTAGTTCAAGGCTGTTGACTTTGTACCAGTAGGTAGCTGAGGCTCCCTACAACTTGATGACAATGCTGCAAGTGAGGCCGGATATGGCTCTAGCTCGTACTTCAGCAGCTCATAGAGGGACAAAGTATGTGTTGAATTTGCAAGACGCAGAACTTGTTTAAGCAGCTCAGTTCTAACCAAAAATTTTTTTTTGTAGCTGTTTCTTTTTTCCTTTTTTGGTAACAGAGGCGATAGTTTGCACTATGCAAACTTTCATTTTTGTGGATGTCCCTTTGAGATACGAGCTCATGGCTTCGAAGCTAATGTCTCGGAAGTTCGGCACACTATTTGCTACGGCTTCTGGAGCTGTATCCCCTGTCATAAAGCTTTGCAGCTCTGTTCTCGTCGTCATGAATGGGTTTCCAAACAACTCTACCAAGTCCACAACCCGATTTCTGCCTTTTATTGTCAGATTTGTAAACGCGGTGGCATCTTCATGATGCTTCATTGCCTCGTCATCCGTATTCAGGTTGGCTTTCAGCGTTCTGGTGACTGCTGCAAGAAAGGGGAGAGTAGCCAGATATCGATCCCTTGCATTTTCATTTGCTGTCGCACCAACGATACCAGAAACTTATCGATGCCCTTTGATGTCCAGATTCATAGACGAATTTAAAGCTAGTTCGCATGCAATGCTGCTAAAGGGCTTGCTTATTTTCCTACTAAAACAATTGCCATTTACAAACCCTCTGTGAGCTTCTGGCGCTTTTTCAGGCAGGCGTAGCATTTCTTCTAGGTAGTTAAGTGCAGCTGCAACGTATTTATGGTTTCCTGATGCGAAAAATCGGAATTATCACTTTTGTGGCGTTTAAGTGTGATCCCCAGTCTGCAGCTCTTTCAGCATGAAGATAGTCGTTTCCGGTACGGCTAAGATCTAAATAGTTGATCCAGAAGCTATGATTCCTTATGGTGGATCTGGACTCGTTGTACTTCAAGAAAAGCGGAGTACTGCTGTCCAACGCATCTCCTATCTGTTTACATGGTTCAGAACTAGTCTTACTTTTGAAGCGCTCAGTTGCATCACTCACGGTTCGAAGTTTCTCAACTGTAGAAGGCACTAACACGAAGCAGGATGTTTCAAGCCAATTCACAAGTGCCTCCCACCAGAGTGCGTTAATTCCTTCGTAGACCTGGAAGTGAGCACGGAGTGCTTGGTACATTCCCTTACCTGAAAGCACCTTATCCGCAGTACCTTCCCTGAGAATCTCTGCCGCAACAATAACTTCTTTTAGGCGTGCTCCATCCATGAGAGATCCAACCAATTTCAAATAGTTCATGAGCTTCTGAGAACTGCCGAATAAGAGAACTAGATCAGAGAATTTGTCTGAAGAAGGTTTGGTATCTAAAGAAGGTCACTACTTCTTGTAGCATGGTATAGAACGAGTCCTAATGATTGTTTTGCAGGAGTTTCGATGCCAACAGCAAATATGATTGCTTGACAGGTCATCTGAATTTTGGACTGAATTTGTTCAGGAGCTGGGATTTTTCCTGACTCTGGCAGGCATTCAAACTCAACTCGATCAAAGACTATCATACAACCGAAGATGTACAGGGAGTACATCCTCGTAGCTTTGGAAAAGTCGGCGTCATAAACATCTTCCCCTTCTTCACTTTTCCAGCAGTCTCGAGCAGCGACTATTTCTTTTCGCGTGTGCCAGCCATAGTGCAAGTTTGAATAACCTTCGTCTAAGAATTGAGAACAAGAATCCCCTAAAGATGTCCCCGAACTTGTGCTCATCCTTGTTACTTGCCTATGGCTCACTTTGACTCGACGAAATAGAGGAATTTCCTCTTCACCAGACATGCTCGGAACAGTCACAGAGGTTACCTCTGGTAAGAGTGCAATGCCATATTGGTCCATGGCCGTCTCAACATCGACCTGCCTAGCGTCTTCATGTATCCGTGGTCTCTATCCGTGAATAGTCCTCGTCAATATTTCGCCGAAGGGACAAGATCTGTTTCGGAAGAAGCTGTTAGTGAGCGCCCGAAAAACACCAAAAACATCAGTCCTTCTCCTTGCCGCCAGAACTCAACTTCGCCTTCAAATCGATTTAAAAGTTTCTGCTTGAGCCTATAACTCCTGATGGGATTTGCCTCTGGAAATGACCCGAGCAGTATTTTATTGTACTCTTCGCAAAGTCAATTACGGTAATAGATTTTGCCGTTGCGAAACTTTGGTTCGAATATCTGGCAAAACGGGTCAAACGTTGTAACAGCCCTCTGAGACCCATTGACTTCTTTGGGCTTACAGTCCAGAAACTTCTTCATGCACCTGTTATGGTATCTGACGTCCTTTGCTGGAATATTGATTGACACTTTTCCATCTCCTTCGATTTAGAGTAGAACATGAGGATATTGATCAAGAACTGCCTTTGCTTGCTTATATATATTTTCTTGCTTGTTGCGTAAGTCTCTACACGGCGCACTCTTATCGTGCTGGGCGTACTGCAGATCAAACACAGACTATAGTTCTTGCCTGTGCTTCCTCTCGTGGTCGGACGTGTAACCTCTGTGCTTGGAGCTACACTGGCAAGACAGGAAACTCTTTTATCGCGCTCAATGTGGTTTGTGCTTGTGAACTTTTTTCATGCATCATGAATCATGCCAGTGGCATTGAATCATGCCACTTAGGGTATAGTTTATCACTAGCGGAACCTACCACTTTCATTACACTTTCAGAAAGTTCGTCTTTTCTTTTGGAAGCAGCTCATTTGAACGATTGTGTGTTCATTCTTGTCACCTTTCCAGTTGGGTCCTGTCATATCAAGCATCTCGAGAAGTCGAAAGGTTCTATAATCCCATGGTCTTGCTGGTCTTCACCGGACTTGGGAAGAGTGCCATATTTGACCACAGTCAACTCGGCCTAGAAGAAAAGCACAAATTAACTCGATGGCAATTAATGTCCTTTAAAATGCACCAGCAGAGCGACAGTGATGTTCACTATTTGCTTTTAGTGCGTGCTGATGAACTGTCGCCCGATAAAAACTCTCCAGTCCCTCATATTGAAGGGCCTGAAGGGGGCTTTCAGGATTCAGGCTTAGGAAATTTGACTCATAGGCCCTTGTGAATTTTCCAAACTAGAAAACCCCAGGCTCCAATAAATTGGAGCTGAAACCCTAGCATTTATTAAATTGACCAAGTGACTTTCAAGTTTTTTTTTGTTTTTTGTTTTTGGGGGGGGCGATAATACACCGTATTATACGTCTGGTCGTTCATGTCAGTATTGAGAGAGTATGTGTGTAGTCCAGCATAAATCACTATTGTACTTACTGGCGGAAAAAAGTAGGGGATAGCAACGGTATTAAAACTAACGAAATATATAACATAACCCAGGCCTACATGGCGGTGAGAGCGCTTTGAAAAAGCTGCCTCCGACTTCTTAGTTTAGCTAGTCCAGTGCTATTTTTATCCGGATTCCTGCTGTGATAGTGAAAGTAACCAAAGACTTGCTGTTCCTGACTTTGCTTAGTGCAATCATCATGCAAATTAAATATGAAAAACCGGCCCTACTGAAGATTCAATCACCAGACTTATCAGTGGCACCATCTACCTTTTGTAACTTGTTGCTATTTGGACTCTTATAGAAACCACCCCTGCGCACTGAGATAGCTCGCTACTTAGAGCCACCAGAATGCTCTCGCTTATCGGACTGCTTGAATAAGCGAACCCACCGTGGCAAACGAGGAGGAAAAAGGAAACGCCAAATGAGAATCCCGATGCATATCTCCCGCAGGAGAAAGACAAAGGACCGGCCGACGAGGACGAGTAACCTAGTCGTAATCCGTTGCGCTCCTCCTCACGATACTCCACCCCTACTTTTTCCCTGGTTTATAGAGAATGTTAACGGCAGTACTTCGGAGCCTACTCCTCCATATTTGCGTCCGGAGCGATTCTCAGCAAAATACAAACTTCCGAATATACTAATGTGTAACGCTCGATCTTTGAACAATAAAATGAAAGAGCTGGAGGTGTTAATTAAGCAAAATAACGTACCCATTGCAATTATCAGCGAGTGTTGGGACATTACTGAGGAAACTGCACGGATTAAAGGTTACAGAAGCTACCTCAACACTCGACGTGACCAAGGCCTTGACCGTCGTGGAGGTGGCATAGGACTTTCTATACGTGACGACCTACCATCAAATCTGTTAAGTGATTCCTAGGATTCGGGTCAGAAGAGTCTGTGGGTAGAGTGCAGACCGGTGCATCTGTCACAAAGATTCTCCTGCTTAATAATTGCGTCAGTGTACTAACCAGAAAGCGCTGGGAACAGAAAAGAACTTATTGAGCACATACAAGTGTTCGTCAACAGAATGTGCCACAAGTACACTTCCCCTGCGTTTGTGATTGCTGGCAATTTCAATCAGACCAGTCGTCAGTGGGTCTCAAGCGTTTTGGATATGCAACAAGTAGTGAACATTCCGACTCACCAAAGTGGCAGTACTCTTGACATGATCTTTACGAACTTGGCAGATCTTTATAACGCTCCCCGATCTCTAGGTCCCCTTCAGAATTCTGACCATTTTATAATTTTCTGGGAAGCACAAGCAAGTATCCCACGATCGAAACGAACAAAAACCACAATTCGGCCCATCATAATGTCTTCAATAGCTCAATTCGGTCGCTGGATTGGTACTTACGATTTTGAGGACATTTGTGCAGAGGCCGACATTAATGTCAAAGTCAGCAAACTGAACAGCCTTCTGTTGGAAAAGTTCCACGATTTTTTTCCATTAAAAGTTATTACAGTTTGTGACACTGACAACCCATGGATCACCCGCAAACTCAAGCAGATGATAAAAACTCGCTGTAGTCTCCACAAAGCTGGAGATCAAGTGGCTGCAGCCAGTTTGTGTAACAGAATTGTGAAGTTAAACAGACTAGCCCAAAGGCAGTATTTAAAAGAGAAAATAACGCCATTACTGCACACTGACCCTCATAAATGGCCCTACTCGGTCAAAACTCTTGCAAGGAAATCAACGCCAAAGGACCTGAGACTACTCAAAGATGACGGCACACTGACATCAGCTACTGAAGTGAACAATTTTTTCTCCGGCATATGCACCACATACCCATCAATCACAAACTCAGAAATTGAGAGTATCATTGCTGACACCGGGACTGATGAGATATGTGCAGTATCTGAATATGCCGTCTTTAAGGAACTTCAGAAACTGAAAGTAAACTGTGCGTCTTACCCTGGTGAACTCCCTGTCAAGTTGTTACGCGAGTTCTCCATCTTTCTCGCAAAGCCACTCAGCTCTATTATTAACCAGTGTTTTCGGGAACAAGTGTTCCCCAGTGTTTGGAAGAGAGCTTATGTGCGCGTCATTCCAAAAGTGAAAAACCCAAAATCTTGCGACCAACTCCGCCCAATTTCGATAGTTCCGAATCTCTCTAAGGTAGCGGAATCATTTATATATCGTGAACTTATGTCACAAGTCCAGGGCTCTCTTGATCCATACCAATACGAGTGCTTGAAAGGTAGTAGTACAACTGTTTATCTTGTGCGTCTGTATCACCTTATTGTTGAATGGCTTGACCAAGGAGGCACACTTGTAGATCTCCTCCTAGCCGACTATAGAAAAGCCTTCGACTTGATACGCCATTATACTGCAGTGAACAATCTGAAGGTTATGGGAGATAGCAGACATATTCTTTTATTAATAATAGATTTCTTACGCGACCAACTACAGAGTGTATATGGTCTCTACCCGGGTGATACTGGTTCGGAATGGTCTGAGCTTACGTGTGGTGTCCCACAAGGCACTAAAATCGCTGCCTTGTTGTTCTTGGCAGTGATCAACATCGTCCTTGCCGATTTTGACGAACGGTTCAAATTCGTAGATGACCTTTCCACTCTCTTAAAATACCTCATTGTGAAGTCTCAAACCGTTCCCCAGTTCAGTGAATCATTTATCGACAACTTTAGAGACCAGTGTTCTGAAAACAGCCTCCGAATCAACGAAACGAAAACCAAAATTCTTCGATTTAACCCTCTCAAATGGGATTTTCAGTGCCCCCTCCACCATACCAAAGCGTATCGTCGGCAGTTATTCTCGGTGTTACGTTCAGCGTTGACTGTTCGTTTAGCCTCCACGTCCAAGAGGTAGTGGAAAAGGCGAACTGTGACATGCGTACCCTTTTACTGATGCGAAGATTTGGTTTTTCAGTGCCGCAAATGAAAACAGCCTACATGAAATATATTTGCCCGATATTAGAGTATGCGTGCCCTGTATGGGGTCCACAGGTTCAGAACACTGCCTATATGAGCGAAGTACTCGAATCAGTCCAGAAAAGAGCGGTGAAGGCCATACTGTCTGATCAGTACACCGATTACGAATCAGCACTGTCTCAACTAAATTTGCCGTCACTTCACGACCGCCGTTTTCAACTTATCTGTAAATTTGGCCAGTTTCTTCTGACAAGTGATAAACACAGAAATATATTACCCTCAATGCTCACAAAAAAAGTAACTACAAGATCTAAAGCAACAAAGCTAGCCCAGCCCAAGTGTCGCACTAATCGCTTCAGCAATTCGTTTGTGCCTTTTTATGTTTCTGTCTACAATAAGTGACATGTGTATTAATTTTTTGTGTCTTTGTTTACTTTGTAAATAATAGCGCGATTTAGTCGGGATTTAAACCCTGACTACGAAAGCTTTTATGTTAATAAATGATTCTGATTCTGATACATTACGGAACCCGCGGGGAAGTAGCCTACAACTCTTTTTCTATTTTTTACAGGGTTTAGATTAATTTGAAAAAAAAATCCTCGTTAAAAATCAAAATTCATCCCAAAAATTTGCAATAAAAGCAAAAATCCGAGATTAAATCTGGACGGAAACGGGAAACGGAACAAACTGAATGTCAGAAGAAAACACAACAATGGTAACACAACAATGAAAACAGGACAATGAAAAACAATGAAACAACAATACTAGGCTAGAAAACATGATGCACCTCACGCAAGACAATTGACACCCCCTAAAATCGTTGTTGCCGGAATTCTTACCTTTAGCTGGAGCAGATAAATATACTAAATCCTTTTCTTCTATTTCGTAACTTTCGTGAACGTTATGCAACTTACTCTATATGTAATGATGCCCGGCTTTTTTATTGCTGCGGAAACCAAATTCGCTCATGCGATCGCAGAACGAGGCATCTGTTGTTGTTTTTTTCCTGATTAAAAACATTAGTTATATAGAATGTAAATACATGATTTGATTCAGAAAAGAGTGATTTACCGTTTGTCGAGACAAAAATATAGCTTGTGTTGAAATATTTCGAGTAAAACGCTACTATTTAGAAATTTGTCTTTTTTTGGGGGGAAATATTCTTATTTAAACGCTTATATATTCTTGGAGATTCAAGTCTCGACTTTATTTTTATTAACAGCGTGTAAAAGACATTCTGACGGTTCAAGTGATGTACAGTTTGATTCGTTTTCATTTTTTTACAGCTAAAAAAACAAAAAAACTTGGTCATTATCGGCTAATTTTTCTTTATAGGCTAAAATCGTCAAGTTCTACATTAGTGCGAGCAAATGGAACCCAATATTAATTTTAAGCACCTTAAATTACCCCGGAATCCGTACTCAAACCAACTGCGGCTTATGTGAGCCACCCCCTTTTTTTAACGATAGCGAGCCTTGGATCACTGACTAAAATAGAGTAGCTGATTTTCATATTAAACAGGATTAGGAACTCTAAAAAAAAGTAAAGTAAAAAAAACAACATAGTAATAGTATAAAATATTAACCATTTTACTGGATCTATGTTTTTCAAAAAGGCTACTTGACACACTTTTCGCCAAATTTTCTCGCACTAACATCAGGGGTCGGGTGGGATATTTCCATTTTCGTCACTCGGGCGGTACTTGGACTCTTAAACCCTTAAAAGACACCAAGTCCGTAAAAAGGCTTTTTCTATACTTTGGCAGGGCTTTGGGTTTCGAACTTTACATGGCATAATTTATATTTGAGTTTACAAGATTTTCTTCTTTAGTAAATTTTCGATGATATTTATGGCCTGAAAATCCTATGACCAAGATACTATTTTTCAGAAAATTCACGTTTCAAGCTAGAATTGTTTAGCTGAACGTTTACCCGGCTGTGGATCGTGACCAATCACGGGGTCGTAGAGAAATTTTATCCCATCTCGAAATAAAATCATAAAACTTTTTTTTTTCTTTTATAGTGTTTTGTTGTTGATATAGACATTACATCAACAACAAATTGTTGTTGATGTAGACTGTGATTTAGACATTAGGAGTAGTGGCCAAGTGAGTAGCTCTTACATAGTTTTATTACCCGCGCCTGCACATTGCTCTGTCAACGTTGCTAAATGTTGGGATTAAGCCTTATTTTTGGGATTAAGCTATTAGTTTTTTTAAATTTTAGGCTTACCAATGATACTGGTATTTCTGAGTTTAAGTGAGTTGGGTTAAGTAGCGACACAGTATGTAAAACCATTTGTTGTCAATGAGGTTTGTTCAAACAGACTGCTTTTGATCTAACAAGTTACATTGAGTTTCCTTGTTTGGATTCGCAATTAGATGAGAAATGTAAACGGAGCATTTTTCGCGCAAATAAATGTTTTCCCTTGCAACAATAAAGCTGAATGACTCACCTGATCAGCTTCAGAGTATTCCTTGATTCGCTCAACCGAGACTATATTTGTCTCAACTTCAGAGGTCATTCGAACAAACATATTGAGCGTTTGAGTTATCTGAAACAATAATAATAATAAACAAAAAAAATGATCCTAATATCGTTTGATCGACAATGATCCTAAAAATGTTTGATAAATAAGCATAGTATTTTTGAAAATAATTTAAACCTGTAATGAATTGTTGAGAGTTCAACCAATATGATAAGAACACACGAAGAACTGAAGTTATTAAATGCTTCAGAAGTTCATTTGAATTTGCGATTCCTTCTATTTTCGCGCCATTTGCTATAATTTATGAAAAAAAAAACATGAGATTTTGTTTAAACTACAACCTCGAATTCAGTTTATTTAATTTGTCAGGATTTCTTAGGATCTGAGTTGAAGATGTTTTGGGTTGCTTGACTTTTAAAGTTCAACCATAACATATCAGTAACAAACTGAAATGTTAATCAAGCAGTTCGTGGTAACGAACTATAAGTAAGAAGCGACCCGGCTCAATAGTAACCAAAACTCTAAAAAACAGAATTTTGATACCAGTAGATAAATCAAAACAGTTATATTCTTATGCTGATTTCAAATATATCAGTTTCATCAAGTTTAGTCTTACTCATCAAAAGTTACGAGTCTGAAAAAAATTGCCTTATTTTAGAAAAAAGGGAAAAACACCACCTAAAAGTGGTAGAATCTTCATGAATATCCCCATCAGATTTTGTGTATCAGAAAACTCTACTATAGAGGTTTCAAGCTCCTATCTGCAAAAATGTAGAATTTTGTATTTTTTGCCAGATGAAAGATCTTACTTACTTTACTTTAATTTTGGCGGGAACCAGAAGATGAACTGTCCTGCCCAGCACCAAAGGATCTTGGGATGACTTCCGACGACCACTTGGACCTGTCGGCTGCAGCTTCTCCAGTTATCTTCAGCCAGTCTTTGTCCCTTCTCCGACCGTGTCTCCTGAATCCTCCCCACGGTTCCAGGTCCTCCTTGAATTTTTGCCACAGGTTCTTCTTTTGTCCTCCTGGTTTACGTTTCCAGGAGGGGGCTGGTTCGCAGACAAGGACGTCTCGACATATCGTGCCTTCGGGACGGCGCAATGTGTGGCCGAGGAGCTTCAGGCGACGTCTTTTAATGATAAGCGATAGCTCTTCTGATTGGCCACAGCGACTCCTTACTTCACTATTGGAAATCCTGTCCCATCTCTTAATACGGAGGATGTAACGAAGGCAGCGGTGGTCGAACACATCCAAAGCTCTCGCATCTTCAGTCTTGATCGGCCATGTCTCGCAAGCATACAGTAGTACTGCTCGAACAGTTGCACCATAGATTCGAACTTTTGTTTTGGTTGAGATCTCCCGTCTGGTCCATAATGTTTTTTTCAGACTAGTAAAGACTCCCCAGGCTTTTGCTATGCGGGCAGAGATATCTCTTTCAGCTCCGCCATCTGGTTTTATGATAGAGCCAAGATACTTGAATTCCTCAACGCTTTCTATTGGCTCACCGTCGAGGGTAACTTGGCAAGGAGCAGGTTGGTTGAGAGCCAATACTTTAGTCTTTGCGCCGCAGATGGCCAGTCCGATGCGCTTTGAGACCTCATAGGTATCGTCGATCATGCCTTGTAAGCTGTCGGCGGTAATTTCCAGCTCAACAACGTCGTCTGCGAAGTCCAGATCTGTCAGGGGCTGGAGGAAACCAGCTGTTTGTCCGAAGACTATTCCGCTGTGGTTTCTCATTGCATTATACATGATCCAGTCTATCGCGTAGTTGAATAATATAGGCGAAAGGGGGCATCCCTGCTTTACCCCAAACTCCACTGGAAACTTAGGGGTGTCATTGCCGGAAACACGGACGCAAGTCTCAGTGTCCTTATACGCACTTCGGAGTATCTCAATGATCTCCTGTGGCGCACCGTCTTCAGCCATAATTCTCCATAGCTCCTCTCAGATGAAAGATCACGGATGTATGTTTTTTTTTTTCAGGGGAGATCGTATCGATCCAGTGGTCGTAGAATATCGTGAGAACACTCATTCGAACGGAAATTAAAAGTTCTAGTGCCCTTTTAAGTGACCAAAAAATTGGAGGGCAACTAGGCCCCCTCCAACGCTAATTTTTTCTGAAGTCACCTAATCAAAATTTTGATATGGCCATTTTTTTCAGCATAGTCAAAAATTTAATAAATATGTCTTTGAGGATGACTTTATACCCCACAGTTCCCGGGGCAAGGGCTGCAAGTTATGCACTTTGCCCATTGTTTACATATAGTATTGGTTATTGGGAAGTACACAGACGTTTTCAGGAAGGATTTTATCTGGTGGGGATCTCGGAGGAGGGGGGTACGTGGGAGGATCTTTCCATGGAGGATATTTTCATGGAAGAAGGGACATTTCTATGAAGGGGGTGCCAGATTTCCCAGCATTATTTAAAATATCAGAAGATAAATAAAAAAACAAGTTTTTTCAGCTGAAAGTAAGGAGCAACATTAAAAATTAACACGAACAGAAATTATTACATATATGAGGGGATTCACCCCCTAGTCAATACCTCGCTCTTTACGCTGAAGTTTTTTTAGTACTTTATAAAGAGCTATCTATTCTAAGTCAACGGCCTTTGTGATTCGGAGGTTTGTGATTCAAACAAAATTCGATCGTATTGTATCTGTCGTATAGTACGAAACATCATAAAAAAAAGTAAAATTAATATGTAAATTTTGTTTTAATCATTCATGTACGGTGAGCCAAAATCAAAGCTGTATTAATTCAAGACCGGTCAGCAATTAAATAAAAAATAAAAAGCAAGTTTTATTAACTGAAAGTATGGAGCGACAAAAAAACTTAAAACGAACATAAACTATTCTGTATATGAAAGGGGCTGTCCCCTCCTTAACGCCTCGCTCTTTACGCTAAAATTTGACTCTGTGTCACAACTCTATTTTTTAAAACAATAAAAAACTTTAGTGTAAAGAGCGAGGTGTTGAGGAGGGGACAGCCCCTTTCATATACGGAATAATTTTCTGTTCATTTTAATTTTTAATGTTGCTCCTTACTTTCAGTTAATAAAACTTATTTTTTTTTATTTAATAGTCCTAATGATTGAAAAAGTTTGTAGTTTCTAATTACCAACATTAATAACTGTAGGATAAATAATTCGTTGTTTTGGTATCTACTGATATTTAGATTGATAGGGAGTTTAGATTGATAATACCATGTCATTTAGTTAGACATTGATTGTCTTAGATTACAAATAATTCGTGATTTAAATACACTATGCCCACTTAGCCTTTGTCTACATTTTATTTTTACAAAATATTAAATTAAGGATCTTTTGAATCATACCTGAGGTTCTGTCTAGTTATTTATCTAAAGGTCTTTTAACTTGTTTTAATCATTGTTGCAGCGATAATTACAGCCTATTAAAGAGCAAACCACGACCCCGACCATCACGACAACCTCGACCACGACCCTTTGTAAACAAAGGTTTGAGAATACGTTTTGAATCAAATGTGTAGTGAGAAACAGATTTTATTATTTGAATTAATCTTAATAGTAGAAGTTAATTGTGAAAACAAAAGTTTATGAGAATTTTGAAAAAGAGCTTGAAATCACTGGAAAAGGTTGAATGGAAATGAAAATTACACCACTAGAATTGCCATGATTGAAAACCCTATTCAGGAGAATTACAGCCCCCTATCTTGAACAAGAAGGGAACACCTTTTTTGCATAGAATGCAATGACGTATCTCGTTTTTCTTCAATTTCTGTCAGAAAGTCCTGATTTTTGTACAATGTTGTCCAAAAAGTTCAATTTTTGTCAAAATTCCTGAGAATAGAAACTTTAAGATAGCCAATCAATTTTTTATGGTTTGAAACTCTAAAAATAACGTTTTGAATCTCCCATCTTGACAGACGACAGCAAAGTGGCATTTTCTGGCATTTTGAGGCACAGGACATCATTTCTAGCTCAAAAAGCGTAAAAAATAAGGACCATTAAGAGGGTCTGCCATATGACGGGGAATATATATTCTAATAGAGCGTATCAATTTATCATGGCCTAAAACTCTAAACGTAAGGTTTTGAGCCCCCCCTCCACTTATCTTTAAGGGCATCAATTCATAACGATGTAGAGGAGAGGAAAAGCATTGTCTTCTATGTTTGTTGACGTGTTTGTTCCTTTTTTCTTATTATCAATATTTTTTACAGTGACATAATGCCCTACTAGCTGTTAGCTTTTTCTGTCATGATAAAACAGTACAGTTGATAGTTCAGTTATGTTATTTATCAATATCGATAATCACTGTAGCGTTCAACAGCTGACAATTTTTGAGTGAACATGGAACTCACTGTAAAATCCTCGCCATAATATAGTTTAGATCCGTATGCTGTTGTAAGAAGTTTGCTCTTGTTGAATTTAGATCTTATTTATGAGGTATTAACTCTTTTGGTATAATAATGATTTATGGTATCAATGTTTTGATGCGTTGATCCTTGTTAAAATGGTAGAATTCATCAAAGGATGTTGACGGCAGATTAAAAGATCTTGGGGAGATGCAGTTAGTGTTTGTGCTTGTCAGTGAAAGAGCTTTGCTTAGATTTGAGTATAATTAAATTGTTTCTATTTCTAGCTCTGAATGAGACCCTTTTTAACCTTTGCAGCCAGACATTGAGTCTCGCTGTCTTAAGTTAAATAACAACAACCAAAATACATTTTTATTTGCTCACTTTATTAGTTTAGCAGTTTGTTCTTAATATTCTTATTTCTTATTTCAGTAAAGAAGAACAAAGCAAATATTGTGCTTATATTTATAATTTATAGATGTAAAGCAAATATTGTGCATATGTTTATGATTCATAGATGTCTTTCAAAAATCCTTCAAAAGGAAATAGTAAACTAAAACACAATTATTTTAAAAATAAAACCTCTTTGTTTTCTAACCCTTGTGTTGTGCTCATTTTGTCTTTAGTCTCAGGTCAGGTTATTTTTCGTAATACTTTTATTTCGTTTTATATTAATCGGCCGAGTTTGAAATCTGCACGTTACCCTAGTTAATTCTCCGAGCTCTTTTTAAACCTATCACACTGCAGACCTGTTTTTTAAGAAGCGGGGGGCTCTAAATTTCATTCTCAGTCATATTGACCCTTTTAAAGTATCTATTTAACAAAATATGTAGTTTTTTTTGTGAAAATTGCATCATACATTTTTACAACCACTTATGATTCTTTAAAAGGCACAAGAACTAAATTTTCAATCGAATGAGCCCTGCCATGAATTCTTACGACCACCTCTTATCTGCGAAGTGGTTAGAAGAAAAAAACAAAAGCGTTCCAAATGAGGACTCTTGGGGCCCCCATTTGTCCATCAAAGCGTATATCGCACTTAACCTTTTTTTCTGTTCAAGTATGCTCTTGAAAATTTGTTTATTGTTGTTTTTGATAGTAGATATATAATTTCTACCGTAAATCGCCACATTATTAGTGAACATCCCGCCTAACAATTTCGAAAATTTCACATTCTTTAGCAGAGAAATAAAAAGAAGTAAAGTTCAACTTACACTTAGTGAGTAGCTAATAGAAAGGCCAACTAATCCTGCACTAAGCCCGTTAGATCTGCTAAGAACAGCAAAGAGTGATGCAAAGAATACAACTAAGTTTCCGATCGTTTCTAATCTAACAGAGAGCCATCTATTTGCCATTATGCTTGGATAGTAGCACGTCTGATTTGTATCTACTCGAGCTTCAGATTCCTTTATGAAGCGATTCGTTTGAGAGTAAGCACGTATTACTGGAGCTCCTGAAAAAAAACTTTTGTATTTTAGTGAAGTTTTTATTATCATACCTACGTAGTGTCTATTGCAACTGAAAAACTTCAATTTAAGTAAAAATAACGTGAAGTTGTCAATAAATTAAAAGTACTAGAATAGTTTTGTCTTAGTGATCCCTACCTCCCTTTTGATTTTTGAATCTTTTGATTTTTTTTGAATCTCCAACTCGTTTTCAGAAAAACCACTTAAATATGTCCATTTGTATTGGACATGAAGACAAAGAAAAATGAGCTTTATATATATATATATATATATATATATATATATATATATATATATATATATATATATATATATATATATATATATATATATATATATATATATATATATATATATATATATAAACCACAGATTTCATTTTGCTTCATCTTCATTTGTATCTTGTTGTGATGCTCTTTGTCGAATTTTTTTAAAGTGTTCTTGGGATTGAGATGGATTAAGCATCATCATTACCTCAGACATTTCTTCCACCCCTTTTGCTTTAGCTGTTTGGATTGGTCTTGTCCAGTTGGATGGCCCAGGGGGCTGGATAAAAAAAAATTCAATTGGTTTTTGTATATTTACATATTGACACTGAATTCAATATTTTTTGCCCTATAATTCTATCCCATTGATTTCTGGACATTTGATTGTTCAGGTTGTTTTTCTTCCAACGACGCATCATTTTAAGTAATTGTGAATTTATTTTTTTTAGTCGTCCTCTAGGCATATTTCAAATTAACACATTCAACAGATTAAGCAATTCAAAACTGACTACAAAGATGGCAATTTTTTTTGTATTTCTTTTTGTTTTAGTTGATTCCCCTTTAGTTTGATCACTCGGATGTTTAACTCCAAGTGATCGACCGGAAAAAATTCTTTTGTGCTTTATCCAAAGTTATCCTGATTTACACAAATTATATATTGATTTGATTACAAAACAATATATAATTGTGGTTTATAATTGTTTACTATAGATTTTAAAATGTTGCTTACAAAACAATTTTTTGGGCATTTTGAAAAAAAGATGAAAATACTGACGCGGTTATTCTTCTTTATTTCTCCAGCGCTAGCGGGGAACTGAAACGTCGTAGAGGATTGTTTAACAGCTCATCTGAAAGCTAATAGTTAAATTTACCTACGGAAATGGGTAGCATAAATTTTTTGGAATTAGGGTTCTAATTCTTTCCACCCATCAGGCATAAACTGGTCACTCGTTTTGACATTTACTTTGCCAACAAAAGTTCTAAATGAAGAAGACTGCTGATTTGTCATTTAAAGCACTGCTCCCAAGTATTATAATTGCTACTGTTGCATATTTCCATTTAGAATCTAATTTTTGCAGCAAAAATTTTTCTTATTTTATAAGCTTTGGTTTTTACTTATATCTTTAAAACTTCTCTTCGATTTTTTATTGTTATTCAAAATTTTTGGAATAGAGACTATGTCGTATTAAAATTTCAACTTGACCAAAAGAAAGAAATTTCTTCTTCCTGGAGGGGACCGGAAAATTTTTGACAATTCAAAATAGGTTTCCCTCTAACCTTATGAACATTTTAATGGAACGTAGCGTTTATTCTGGGGATATCAGCCCCCAACCCTTCCAAAAGGCTCTTACTTTTGTAAATAAAATAAAAAAACAGCAAGGCTTCAGCAACTTTCAGCTACGTACACTTTAGTTTTTTTCCTATATCTCCCCCTCAGTTAGTTAGTATTAGGTATGTGTTGACTAAAGGCTACTACGTGCTGAAATTTGGCCTTTTTGTCATTCCCACCCACACATACCACAAATTCCCTCTGTTTTTTCTTCCATATCCTTAGAGATCAAAATTGCGTGAAGTCAGCCAACGCGGAAATAAGCCCGGCAATTTTCAAGTCACCATTCTTTGTGAATACAACAATTATTGGCGTTCAAATAATCCCTTTAGAACCCCTAAAATGGAGCTGGAACTGTATTAACTTTGCCGCTAGACTGAAGCTTTTTCTGTGATTCATCTGAAGTTTTCCAGACAATTATTCTTCTAGTCTAGCAACAGCTTGAATAAAGAATAATTTTAAATATATAATTCCTTCTTCGAAGGAGAAGGGGTGGGGTATGAGGAAAAACCAAGGTCGAGCGATATTTTCCACTCAAGGTATTGCTCATTATCTCCGCAGAATTCTCTGACTGTTGACTGCTAGACATGACCTGAATATAAGGAAAATATTTTTTTCAGTTAAAAATGAAGAGTGACATTCAAACTAAAAGCAAACAGAAATAAGTATAATCCTAAATCCTCACCTTCTTAATACTCAGCTCTTTACGCTAAAATTTGAAGTTTTGTCTTCAATGTTTTAAGAGCGATTACTCAAGCACAAGAGCATTTGGAACGGGATAAAAGGTATTCTGACCATGAATGAAAGAGCTTACCATACCCAGGATTAAACTAGATATGAGGCTTGGATATAAGAAATTTTTTTTTTTCAGTTGGAAGTGAAGACCGGCATTAATAATAAAAGCAAACAGGAATAATTTCATATATAAGAGGGGCTACCACCCCTTCAAATCCCACTTTTTAACCAAAATTTTAATTTTGCAGAGCAACGCTTTAGGAAAAAGAGATCACTTAATGTATTTGCCTTTCGAAATAAATTATGATTTTCTTAAATAAACTGCCATCTCTATAATAAGAGGGGAGATTTTGCAGCTCACTGCCCAGGCTGCAGGTTTCAGCTTATGCGAAGCCATCTTCTTAATAAAGGAAGATCAGAGGGTAGATCCATTATTTTTTGAAGATTCAATGAATTCATCCGAAGCCCCTCTGATAAGAATTTCAAAAAAGAGCCTATAACGGCTTTCAAGGATTAGGTACCCCTCTCCCCACAAGAGAAGCCATTGGCCAACACCTTAACAGATGTTTTACAACTATGCGACAGTCTGCAGCCTTTAGTCTTATTGGATAAAAGATCTATAATAATGGTACATCTTTACAGACTACGTGTGACACAACGGTACATAACCCATCAGAATAGCTTCTGTGACTAAAAGGCTGCACAAATATTCTTTCGATAATCCTAGGAGCTTTTGCTCGTTAGCATTTGCGTGCTTTTTGGGGCTGAATATACATTTTACAGGCAAAAAGATGGAATGCGGCATTTTCCTGTGGCATGGTCTCTTTTGTAGCTTAAAAAGGGTGCTAGTCCTTTAAATATTAATTCGAATAAACCCTCGTTTGATAATATACGACTATTAGTTTGATACGACCATTTCTAGGAAAAAAACCCGAATACGACACCATCCCCATGACAAAAACAAAACTTTATAATTCGTAAATAGCGGCTTTAGAGTCTTCATACATTTTAAAAGGCATTGTATAATTTTCACAAAAAACACATTCCGTCTTAGGCGAGTTTAACCTCTATTCCTGAAGCTATGCAAATTTCTCTTTACTAATAAATTTTAAAGGACAACTTCAAAATCAATAAATTTCGCATATTTAAAATCGAGGTACACAATAGATTCCGTTGTTGCATATGTTGTAATCAAGCCCTAATTTCTTTGAGTTTTGGTTTCTTTTAACAAGGTGGCTGCTTTCTTACGGATTCTTTGTACGACCTGTCTGATCCATGGCTCTCTACAAAGTCAGAGAAGGTACCACTCTCTCCTTCAACTCTGGGTTTTTATATTCAAGTTTAATATTTCTACAACAATGCTCCGATAAAAAGAATTACTCGAAAAATCATATCCATTGAAATATTTTTCTGGAGAATAAGGGGCGTGACATACAAAAGTTAATTATAGGATCATACTTTTTACGGTTTTCAAGGTATATTTTTCTAACAATTTTATTTTATACGGATGTCCTCAATAAGACACCAGGGCAGTGGACCAGGGGGTAATGTCAGTCAACACCTTACTGTAAGCAAGAAGATGAAGATACTGAACAAGTTTACAAACAGGAAAATCAGAGAAACTCTCTTGCAAATCTTGGTAAAACGAGGCTCATGATAGCACTTGTCCTCACCCTACGGATATTTTCTGGCAGTCCTCTTGATCCACCTAACCCCCAGGCTTCTGCTTTCGTGTCGGTAAGCAAATGAGTGTATGTTTTATACTGCATAGAAAAATTCTTGTGTTTTAGAGGGAGCTAGTACCCTAAAGTACCCATATCACAGCTTTATTTCAAAATATTCCTGGAAAAAAAAATAAAGATTACTTTCTACCCTCTCCCTCGTCCTCAGACATCCTTCTATGGTTATCTGAACGCTAACTAATATTTACAAATTTTGGCATAAAAGAGCATTTTTTGAGGCTTTAGGCATACCCCTCCCTAAAAAGTGATCCACCAAACCTCTTCTATTATGGCTGGTGTGCAATAGCACATCACTGTAAATAATTTTAACAAGTCTCAAATTAATCAACTTAGTTGAACGAAGCTTTAAAATGATTGTTTGTATTAGCCGTTATTTTTGTACGGACTGGGCACATCCTTAGGAACGAATGTGCCACCACGGGGCACTTTCGGTTTGACAGTAGATCGCGGCACTAAAACAGCATAGCTTGAATTAAACCCATTAAATTTTATTAAAATTCATTAAGAGGGTTTTAACCCTAGGCTGCTATTCAACTATTAGCTTGATCAACTTTTCTGATAAGTGAAATTTCTCTATTGTGTCTCCAACCTTACCTGAGATTGTTTCTCCGAAATGAGAATAGATGGGAGATCTCGTTACAGATTCTAACCGCTTAAGCTGCCGTGATGTAGAGACGTAAATTAGTTGCATAAAATAGTAAAGTACGCCAATTGGTATTATGACGGCAATGAAGATTGGAGTGCTGTAGCTAATCACAACTAGTGTGCCAATTACCTAGAATGTTAATAAGAATAAAATTTTGTGCTTGATATAATTATGACTAAATGGAAATTGAATTATTAATACGTATCTACAAAGTTTTTTAGGTTAAAAAAAAAACAAGAAGCATGGCTCGTCCTGCTTGGCATTCGGTAGAAATATGCTGCGGTGGCTTTATTTTGTAATAGTGAAGTTAAAAAAAACCAATAATGTCTCTAATTTACTTGAATATATAAGTAAAACGAATTATTTAAGCTTAACAAAGATTTCCATCTGCAAAAATTTAGACATCAACTGTCAGTAGATTTTCAATGACAACTACAGGTTCACAGAAAAGCTAGGCCTTCTTAAGTTGTCTAGTGTCATATTTTTTAGCTTATTTTTTACTGGTTCTTCAACCACTTTCTTTTAATTTATTTTTGGCACCCGCTACTATTAAAACTATATAGCCTTTATATGGACGTCTTTTTCGTTGAAAGTTAAATTTCCTACATCCCTAGTTTTTTTAAAATATATATGATAGTTCCAGTTTGCGCTTAACCAATTCAAGCTGTCAGATTTCGTTTTTACTATCTTTGGTACTTCAAACAGCACAAAATACAAACCAATTGGCAGCTTTTTGAAAAGAAATGAAGTATCATTGTATTGTGTTTTTCACTAATAAATATGGCATGTCAATAAAGAATGTAAACTGAGAGAGCTCAACAGAAGCTTTATTATAGAGAAGCTCTAAACTAACAGAAATTATTTAATATCTTAAGACTTCTGTCAAAATTGGTAATTCTAAGCATCGCCATCTGTATTTTTAGAAAATTTTTAAATGTGACTATCTTCTTGAAATTTTCTATTCCGATCGTAGTCGAGTTTGTAAATTTATAAGTAAAACTGTTAAAAATGTTTAGTAAAAATTTGTATAGCAGGTTTTGATAGCTGTTACACTTCTTCTGGCATCAAATTGTTTTATCACGTTACTTGAATTTGAGAGGTCCATAAGAATGTCTGAAAACAAGTAAAAGGTTTCCATAATATTTCTATAGCATTTCTTATAAATTCCACAGTAATATTTCGGCAAAGTTGCTAGTCATTAAATTTCCTGAATATGGAAAAACTTGGAAATTAGGTAAAAGTAAATGTTTTCTAAGTTCAAACATTGAATCAATAGAAAGTTTAATCAAAAAGTTAATGGTAATGAACTGTAAGTAGGGAGTGACTCGGTTCAACAGTAGGGTAACCAGAATTCTAAAAAACAGAATTTTGATAGTAATTGATACTTCAAAGAACTGGCTTTTTCCTATCTCCAAATATATAAAATTCATTAAGTTGAATTTTACCCATCAAAAACTACGAGCCCAATAAAATGAGCTGTTTTTCTCGAAGTATTGCTGTGTAAAGGATAAATTTCAATTTAAAGAGTCGGGTTTGACGATAGCCCTCCTCGCAGTTAGGGTAGAGCTGGGTGCACTAGGAAAAACAAACAGAAATTGTATTAAGAACAAATATTCTTAAAATAAAAGTAAAGAGCGTTATTAAAACTTAAAACAAACAGAAATTATTCCGAATATCAGGGCGGCAGCTTCCTCCTCAATCCTCCTTTGTCCCAATAGCTTAAGAATTGGTGTTAAAATACAAGGGTCGATGAATTGGAATAAGATGCATTTGTTAAGCACTATAGAACTTTGGCGTACAGAGCGGGGGATTGAGGAAGAAGTAGCCCTTCTGATATTCGGAATAATTAATCTTTGTTGTTCAAGTCTTTAATATGGTTCTTTACTTTAATTTGAGACATTTTTTTTATTGAATCAAATGAACTGTCTTGACAACTGTCTGACAATGTCATCCTCAAAGACCTAATTTCCAGAACTTTCAACTACGTTGAAGAAAATTGCTATCACAAAATTTTGATTGGATGTGTTTGGGGAAATGGTGGGCGCGAGAGGGGGGTTAGTTGCCCTCGAATCACTTCCTACTATTAAAAAGGGCACAAGACCTTTCAAATTTCAATTGAATGAGCCCTTTTCGAATTTTCTACGACAACGCTTTCTATAAAAACCTTATATGCCCCAGGGCATAACTTACAACCCTTTACATGAGGGCTCTGAGGGGGTTGTCAATATGCCTCTCACAAATTTCCTGTTTGTCAACATATGTGTGTGCACGAAAAAGCATAAGAAAATGAATGGTTTCAAAGACATTTAAATTGAAAGAAAAGACCAATGTCCTTTGATTTGATCCAAAATAGATTCTGTTAAGAGCAATTTCTAGCTAAACTGTGGATACTTTTATCTCTTAAAAAGTACTTCAATCGTTAAAAAAAGCATTTTTACTCTTAGTGATTGATGAAAATATAAAAAACAAGAACACTTACCGCTAGAAACATTGTAATTCCCATCCGCAAAGACATGGGGATAAGATTATCAACGACATCTACATCCTTCGAAAATCGATTTACAATTCTTCCCAGTGGTGTTGTGTCGAAAAACGACATAGGAGATTTCATAAGCCTTGCCAGCATGGTATTATGTAGAAACCGGGAGGCCCTAATGGTGCCAAGGGCAAATGTCACACTAGCTGTATATGAAAAAAGTCCTGAAAACAAAACATCTATACTACAAATGAAAAAAGTCAAAATGAAAGTAAAAGCTGAAGCTAAAAAACATAAAATAGCAAATATCACAAATGAACTCTTTTGTTTTACTTAGCACATTCCACAGCATGAGGTCCATCATGAATTTCTGATATCATTATTAGGTATCAGGTGGAGCAGGTCATTAGGTTTTATTCATCCTCTGAGCATTTTCTTGGAAAAATCTACATCTTTCTTTGACAACATACCCTCCAAGACGGCTCCTGAGAAACAGTTTCAAATAGTTGTGTAGAGCTGATAATGCCTGTTTACTGAGTCGGGAAGTTAACTTGTGGTCTAACAACAAATATCTATCAAAAAGAAAATTGTTTACCGTTGCGAGAAAGCCCTTTTCAGAAATATGAGAAACTTGTGGCGCTTAGGTTTTTTCAATATTCTCTATGGATTTATGTATTACAGTCCCCACTTTTGTTAAATTTCCAACTAAATGAAATTTACTGGTCTCTTACCCCGTTCAATGTCTGTCAACGTTTTATTTTCACTGTGTTTCGTCTTAGGTGTGTTTGTTCATGATACTTATAGCTGAATGTCAGTCTGCTTGCTTGCGTGTAATCGCTTTCAACATTCTGCGCTTAAGCTTAAGTCATGTGATAAATATATCACTCATTTTAATTTCCGAAAATAAATATAATTTTGTCTTTCACTTCTTAGAAATGCAATAATATACATTTTTAAATTCAGTTACCGTTATTCGTCAATTACCGTCAAGTACATTCAATTACCGTTACCGTAGCCTCTAACTTAGAACATATACACACATCATTTGAAAATACAATACTTTCTGAAACTACCCTTGATATTCATAGAAATGTTTTAAGGGTGTCTTTTTAGGTCCTTTATCTGGATTTAACTGAAAACTACTTCTCATTTTTAAAGCAGACGCAACTTTATATTCAAGTCCTTGACATACATCAATAACTTCTAATTTAAAAAATTGTTGCTATCGCTTTGAAAATTATATATCCTTCACCGTAATTCTAAAAAAAATAACATTGTTAAATTGATACATAATATGTGAGAAAGAAGTGAAGGGGACGCCCCCACTTCCACCTCAAAAATTTTTGCCAATTGAAAAAAAAACTGAGTCTGTAAAACTGTAGGGCATAGGTGCTGAACATTTCCTGATATATACATGACTCTACTGTAATTCTTGTCAAACATAAAATCTTGTATCCATCTCTCAAAACATTTTAGTTATTGATGCTTCTACTGATGATTCATAATGTATATCATAAGAGAGGCTTTTGGAATATATTAATTTAAAAAAGTTCCGAAAAAGGAGTTTTTTTTAAAGAAAAGTAAAGGCCATATTAAACTTCAGATCAGCAGAAATAAATTACTTTAAAAATCAAACAGTTCGTGGTAACGAAGTGTAAGCAAGGAGCGACTCGGCTCAATGCTACCCGAAACTCTAAGAAACGAAATTTTACTACCAATAAATGTATCAAAAGAATTGGCTTATTATGCTGATTTCAAATATACAAGTTTCATTAAGATTAGTCTTAGTCCTTGAAGACTACGAGCCTGAGAAAATTTGCCTGATTTTTAAAAACAGGAATAAGCACCCCCTATAAGTTATAAAATCTTTACGAAAATTATATTATCAGATTCAGCCTATCGAAAAACCCTGCTGTAGAGGTTTTAAGCTTCTATCTGCAAAAACGTGGATTTTTTTTTTTTTTTTTGCCAGAATAAAGATCACGGATGCGTGATTATTTGTTTTTTTTCCCCAGGGGTGATCGTATCAACCCAGTGGTTCTAGAATTCCGTGAGAGGGCTCGTTCAGATGAAAATTAAAAGTTCTAGTGCCCATTTTAAGTGACCAAACAGATTGAAGGGCAACTAGGCCCCCGTCCCTTTTTTCCCAAAATCGTCCCATCAAAATTTTTAGATAACTATTTTGTTCAAAATAATTGAAAGACCCAGTAACTATGCCTGTGGATATAACATGATCCTCCCCCCTTCGCAACCCAGGGGAAGGTCTTTAAGTTATGAAATTCCCCCATTGTTTACGCATTGAATTTTCGTGGAAAGGTCTTTAAATTATAAAACTTCCCCATTGTATACGCTGAATTTGTTATTAACTATATTCCATCTTTTAAATTGTTCAACCATCGTAGGCGGAAAGTTCATTGTACTCAAGTAGTATTCTACGCTTTTGAAATATATTTTGTATATTAACGTCATTGTCGTTCAGATATCTTTCATATGTAAATTTTCTCCTCTTTTGAAATTATAATCTTGAAAAATTTTATTTTAACCACTATGCAAAAAACGGAATGGGCAAAGATTTGAAATCAAAACTTGAGGGAATACCAGTCGTTTTTTCGGAGCAGAGTTATAGTTTACGTATTTTGGAACAGATATAGTAAGAGCTGAAAATAATATATTTAGAGCACAGGTATATATCGGGGTAGGGGTATAGAATATTCAGTTTTAACCGCTGTAGGGAAAAAGCTATGCGATAAGGTTTACAACCAAAACTTTCCGGAAGATCAGTTATCTTTTGCAGCAGTATACAGTTTTGGCGTAGTTATAGTATATTTAGAGCAGAGGTCTATTTTGGGGGGAGAGGTATAATCCTTCATATAATTTGCGTCTCCTGTCCAAATATCCTAATGTTTGCAACTTAAAGAATGTTCTTGCAAAACATACTTTTGGGTGGACGCCCTCAGGTTTTTGGGAATATATTCCCCCCTCCAAAGACATCCCTGTATAGGGAACATTTATTTGCATATTTTCAGGTGCAAACAAGTATAAACCCTGGTTTGATTAATGACTATTTCCAAGTGGAACCAAAAACACAAAAGGGGCATTTTAATTTCAAATTTTCCTGAGTGAGGATTTTTTGGACCAATCTTGGAAGGATTTTCAGGATTCATTTCATGGTTCTCTTGCATCTTTTGCTATAAGTTTTAAATGCTGAGAAGAAAAAATCCCAAGCAAAAGGAAAAGAGGGAAAACGGAGGATGAGAGAGGTAAATGAACTCAAAGAAAGATTACGCAGGGAATAACCACTCTTTTTCAAATCCACCATAAGGCTCACATTTTAAATTGCCCTAATTCAAGGTTTGTAATTTTGTTTATTTATTCTCGTCCGGTTTCCTGTCTTACTCGGAGGAGTTTCCATTGCTCTAGAAATAAATACCCCAAGAAAAAGCAGGAAATTCACCTGGAGGGGAAAATGAGCACGTGTGACACGTGTGACTGTTGTATATATTAATTTTGCAAAGTTCAGGAATGTATAGACCTATGGGTCCAGCGATATTAAATATTTTTATGTCAATGTCGTGGATAAGAAATTCAAACGGAAAACTGATTTCTAAATGTTCCTTTTTTTCTAAATTTTGTAAATGCTAAATATTTGTAATTAACATAAGGCAAAGATCTTTATAATGAAGGTGGCTAATACAAAGGAGGAGACCAAGAGGAGGGTGTATCTTGATTTATTTTGTTTAAAATACACCAATTATTTCCAAACTACCTCCTTTCCCTTCCCTCACCACACTCATTAGTTTTGCAAGCTAATGTTGAAGTGAATCAATAAATTAGGCCAGATATTAATTTTACAATATTTTTTTACATTAGTCTTACAAGCTAATGTTGAAGTAAATAAATAAATTAGGCTAGATATTAGCTTTATATTAGTTTTACAATACTTTTTTACATTAGTTTTACAAGCTAATGTTGAAGTAAATCAATAAAACCGGCTAGACATTAGTTTTACATTAGTTTTTACATTAGTTTTACATGTTAATGCTGAACTAAATCAATAAATTCAGCTAGACGTTAGTTTTAAAAACTAATGTTGAGTTATATTAAATAGGAAAACCAAAAAGCCTTCTGTATAACTTTGTTCATACTTCTCTATAATAATTTGATGTTTAAAAAGTCATACAGAAGACTATACTATTTTCTATGTTTAAAGGAAACATAATATTTTTAATAAATTTCATTTTTATGTTCCTGGCCTTCCCCAGGCCATTCAGCATGTCCCCAGGTGGCAATAGGGAAACGCTCTACAGATATGTAGGGTACCTCCATAGGAGGCACGGACCAAGGGGGGACCTTGTCCCTGGGGGTCCATAACAGAAACTGGGGCACCCTCGCCCGGGGTCATAAACACAGTCAGAAGAGGAAGAAGGCCCCTCAAATGTACACTCAAAAGGGCCCACTGGTTTGTCCACAAGTCCCATGAGTTGCAAATCTTCTCCCAGCAATGGGTTAAATTGCATGGTGAAGCAGAACACCATCGCAGGAGGATCCTCTATAGGAGGACAACTGCGGCAGGGCGTAAGATCCAGAACTATGGACAACGGCCTCTGCAAAGGACTGCCTCAACCTTTTCGGGTTACCTGCTAGACTGGGGACCTTGCGGTCAACTCTATTCCCACTTGAGGAGTGGCACCCTCGAGGAAATTATAGCCTAGTAAACGACACAGCATTCGCGCGGGATTCTGACTAATGGACAATTCTTCTGGGCTTGCTATGTTTTGATGGGCGTCTTCGGGCTGAAAAACCTCTTCCTAGCTAATTTATCTATTATGGGCTGCCTCCCCGTTGTAGCATAATATTTGTAGGCATGAATATAAAATGAGTCGGAGGTAATAAGCTTGACAATGTCTTGGCAGGATTTTGACTCTTGTTGATAGAAGAGTCTCGCCAAGTGCTGAAAACCATGTCGTGACCAAGATGGGCCCAGGATTGCACAAAGCCTCCATTCATGGAGGTCTCAGGGACTTCTTGCTGTCCGGTTCTAAGTCGGCTTAAGTACTTTGGTGTAAACTTGAGAAGATATTTGATCCCCATTCTCCACTGGTATCCGGGATCATTGCTTTTTTTGAGGTAAGAATAATTTAAGTAATTTAAGGAACATGAAAATTGGAACTTGGAATGTTACCACATTAAGAAATGACTATCGTATCGACATTTTGACTGAAGAATTCAGGCGATTCGAACTGGATTTATTAGGAGTTTCAGAAACTCATATCCCAGGGGTAGGAAGCATGAAATTATGTGATATAGAATGTGTTTACTCAGGCAGGAAGGAAGGGGTACAGAGACAGGGAGTAGGGCTCATGATGAATAAGGAAGCTGCTAAGTCTTGTTTAGGCTGGGAAGGTATTAATAATAGAATACTAATTGTTGATGTTATGACTAAAAAGTTCAGGGTATCAGTTATAGCAGTATACGCCCCTGTAGAACCGACTGACGGAGATACTAGTGACTCAGATGAATTTTACTTACAGTTACAGGAGCAAATAGACAGGGTCCCAGGTAGAAATATGATTTTTTTACTGGGAGATTTGAACACCCAGGGTGGTAGAAATAGGGATAGATGGTATCTTATCCTAGGTAAATTTGGTGTAGGAAAAGAAAACAGTAATGGATACACACTTTTGCAATTTTGTAGGTATAACAATCTAGTTATAACCAGTAGAGATGCCTCAGAAGGTCCCAGGACTCACCCCTGCTGCCACCTACAATTTAGTTTAATGCTGTCAGAACACCATATATGGGCATAGAGTCATTAGGGAGAATCGGTCAATGACCTCGTCTCCAGGTGTGTTTTTGGCACGCCCTCAGCGAATGTCAATGTTGTTTCCGAGCCAAATGTCAAGGTCAATGTTGTTGTTGTTATTTGAGCCAGATGTTATGAGGTTCCGGGAAACAGTTAATGACATTTCCTTCCTGTTTGAGGCAGATGTTATGATCCAATTTGTTATTGTTATTCGAGCCAGATGTTGTTGTCGTTCGAAGCAAAGTTAATGACACTTCCTTCCTGTTTGAGGCAGATGTTATGATCCGAAAATAGTATCTGGTGTTGTTATTCGAACCAGATGTTGTTGTCGTTCGAAGCAAAGTTAATGACATTTCTTTCCTGTTTGAGGCAGATGTTATGATCCAAAAATAGAATTTGTTGTTGTTATTCGAGCCAGATGTTGTTGTCGTTCGAAGCAAAGTTAATGACACTTCCTTCTTGTTGTTGCTCGATGCAAAAGTCAAGGTCAATGTTGATATTGTTATTCGAGGCAGATGTTATGATCCGGAAATAGTATCTGTTAGTGTTATTTGAGCCAGATGTTGTTGTCGTTTGAAGCAAAGTTAATGACATTTCTTTCCTGTTCGAGGCAGATATTATGATACTGAAATAGAATTTGTTGTTGTTATTTGAGCCAGAGGTTGTTGTTATTGTTATTCGAGGCAGATGTTACGATCCGGAAATAGAATTTGTTTCCGTGCCAAATGTTACGAGTTCCCGGAAACAGTTAATTAATGTCTGACAGATGACGTCAAGTTAATTAATGTCCTTGCATTTCCAAAGAGAATTGTCACCGAGAAACACTTAGATCACACATGATGTCATGATTGATTGATTGACACGAAAGGGGAATTAATTTGTTGTTCTATAGAGAATTGACTCACGAAAGGGGAATTAATTTGGAGTTCTAACAAGAGAATCGTTTCCGAGGCAGATGTTTTGATCTTAGCCCGCGAAAAGGTTTCCAAATAATTTGAAATGCATTAGCGCAGAGATGCCAAACAAAAGGAACATGCTGAAATTCCGTTTGGGGGGGTAATTTTGGCGAAACCGTTTTAGCTATTTTATGGAATTATTTCGGCGAAACACTTAGAGACATTATAAAATATGATTTTTGAAGAGATTTTGGAGGAGGTTTTGAGTGTGGTCGTTATAATACACAAGTTTCAATTGAACAGTGTTGTGAGGTCCTCTACCCCAACCCAAAGGGCCCCGATTGCTCTACCCCAACCCAAAGGGCCCCGATAGCTCTACCCCAACCCCACAGGGCCCCCAGTGCGCTACCCCAACCCCCAAGGGTTCCGCTCCCCCTACCCCAACCCCGAAGGAAGCCCCCGGTCCTCAAAGGTTCTCTGGGCTTCCAAAGGACCCCCGGACCCCCAAAGGCCATCATCCTGTCCCCAAATGCCCCCCAGGCTCCTAACTAGCCCATC
Organism: Artemia sp. Qi Xiang Cuo; assembly: GCF_049724085.1. Taxonomy (NCBI): domain Eukaryota; kingdom Metazoa; phylum Arthropoda; class Branchiopoda; order Anostraca; family Artemiidae; genus Artemia; species Artemia sp. Qi Xiang Cuo. The sequence goes on along the minus strand of NC_142798.1, from coordinate 21,087,412 downwards.
GGACCCCACAGGGCCCCCTCCCGGACCCCAAAGACCCTCCCCCGGTCCTCAAAGGTCCCCCGGACCCCCAAAGGCCCTCACCGGACTCCCAGGGCTCCCAAAGGACCAATCGGCACTCAAGGGCCCCCCCCAGACCCCCAAAGGCCGTTCCCGAGCCCCCAAAGGCCCTCCATCTCCTCCCTCCTCCTCCTCCTCCTCCCTCCTCCTCATCCTCCTCCCCTCCTCCCCTCCCCTATTTCTTATACTTTTTTTTGCGCACTGAGACACAGAACGACCCCCTCCCCCCGACCCCTCCCCCTCCAAAGGTCTGATTTTTCAAAGTTCATTTTGAATTTCTTTCGTTGAAATGCGAGAGTTGGAATATTTCAGTAGTGTTTCGTTGTGGTTTACCTTGTCACAGTTACATTTTTCTTAATTTTTCAAAGTTCATTTTGAATTTCTTTCGTTGAAATGCAAGAGTTGGAATATTTCAGTTGTGTTTCGTTGTGGTTTACCTTGTCACAGTTACATTTTCTTGATTTTTCAAAGTTCATTTTGAATTTCTTCCATTGAAATGTAAGAGTTGGAATATTTCAGTAGTGTTTGGTTGTGGTTTACCTTGTCACATTTACATTTTCTTGATTTTTCAAAGTTCATTTGAATTTCTTTCGTTGAAATGCAAGAGTTGGAATAATTCAGAAGTGTTTGGTTGTGGTTTACATTGTCAAACTTATATTTTCTTGATTTTTGAAAGTTCATTTTGAATTTCTTTCGTTGAAATGCAAGTGTTGGAATATTTTAGTAGTGTTTGGTTGGGGTTTACCTTGTCACAGTTACATTTTCTTGATTTTTCAAAGTTCATTTTGAATTTCTTTCATTGAAATCCAAGAGTTGTAATATTTCAGTAGTGTTTGGTTGTGGTTTACCTAGTCACGTATACATTTTCTTGATTTTTAAAAGTTCATTTCGAATTTCTTTCGTTGAAATACAAGAGTTGGAATATTTTAGTAGTGTTTGGTTGTGGTTTACCTTGTCACAGTTACATTTTCTTAATTTTTCAAAGTTCATTTTGAATCTCCTTCGTTGAAATGCAAGAGTTGGAATATTTCAGTAGTGTTTGGTAGTGGTTTACCTTGTCACAGTTACATTTTCTTGATTTTTCAAAGTTCATTTTGAATTTCTTTCGTTGAAATGCAAGAGTTGGAATATTTCAGTAGTGTTTGGTTGTGGTTCACCTTGTCACAGTTACATTTTCTTTGATTTTTCAAAGTTCATTTTGAATTTCTTTCGTTGAAATGCAAGAGTTGGAATATTTCAGTAGTGTTTGGTCGTGGTTTACCTTGTCACAGTTACATTTTCTTGATTTTTCAACGTTCATTTTGAATTTCATTCGTTGAAATGCAAGAGTTGGAATATTTCAGCAGTGTTTGGTTGTGGTTCACCTTGTCACAGTTACATTTTCTTGATTTTTCAAAGTTCATTTTGAATTTCTTTCGTTGAAATGCAAGAGTTGGAATATTTCAGTAGTGTTTGGTAGTGGTTTACCTAGTCACAGATACAATATCGTTATTTATCAATGTTCATTTGAATTTTTTTTTATGAAATGCATGAGTTGGAATATATCAGCCGTGTTTGGATGTGGTTTACCGTGTCACACTTACATTTTCTTGATTTTTCAAAGTTCATTTCGAATTTCTTTCGTTGAAATGCAAGAGTTGGAATATTTCAGTAGTGTTTGGTAGTGGTTTACCTTCTCACACCTAAATTTTCTTAATTTTCAAAGTTCATTTTGAATTTCCTTCCTTAAAATGCAAGAGTTGGAATATTCCACTAGTGTTTGGTAGTGGTTTACCTTGTCAAAGTTACATTTTCTTGATTTTTCAAAGTTCATTTTGAATTTTTTTCGTTGAAATGCAAGAGTTGGAATATTTCAGTAGTGTTTGGTTGTGGTTTACCTTGTCAGAGTTACATTTTCTTGATTTTTCAAAGTTCATTTTGAATTTCCTTCGTAGAAATGCAAGAGTTGGAATATTTCAGTAGTGTTTGGTTGTGGTTTACCTTGTCACAGTTACATTTTCTTTACTATTCAAAGTTCATTTTGAATTTCTTTCGTTGAAATGCAAGAGCTGGAATATTTCAGTAGTGTTTGGTTGTGGTTTACCTAGTCACAGTTACATTTTCTTGATTTTTCAAAGTTCATTTTGAATTTCTTTCATTGAAATGCAAGAGATGGAATATTTCAGTAGTGTGTGGTTGTGGTTTACCGTGTCACAGTCACATTTTCTTGATTTTTCAAAGTTCATTTTGAATTTCTTTCATTGAAATGCAAGAGCTGGAATATTTCAATAGTGTTTGGTTGTGGTTTACCGTGTCACAGTCACATTTTCGTGATTTTTCAAAGTTCATTTCGAATTTCTTTCGTTGAAATGCAAGAGTTGGAATATTTCAGTAGTGTTTGGTTGTGGTTTGCCTTGTCACAGTTACATTTTCTTGATTTTTCAAAGTTCTTTTTGATTTTCTTTCATTGAAATGCAAGAGTTGGAATATTTTAGTAGTGTTTGGTTGTGGTTTACCTTGTCACACTTACATTCTCATGAAAGTTCATTTGAATTTCTTTCATTGAAATGCAAGAGTTGGAATATTTCAGTTGTGTTTCGTTGTGGTTTACCTTGTCACATTTACATTTTCTTAATTTTTCAAAGTTCATTTTGGATTTCCTTCGTTGCAATGCAAGAGTTGGAATGTTTCATTTGTGTTTCGTTGTGGTTTACATTGTCACAGTTACTTTTTATTGATTTTTCAAAGTTCATTTTGAATTTATTTCATTGAAATGAAAGAGTTGGAATATTTAAGTAGTGTTTGGTTGTGGTTTACATAGTCACAGTTACATTTTCTTTATTTTTAAAAGTTCATCTGAATTTCTTTCATGGAAATGTAAGAGTTGGAATATTTCAGTAGTGTTTGGTTGTGGTTTACCTTGTCACACTTACATTTTCTTTATTTTTCAAAGATCATTTTGAATTTCATTTCGTTGAAATGCAAGAGTTGGAATATTTTAGTAGTGTTTGGTTGTGGTTTACCTTGTCACACTTACACTTTCTTAATTTTTCAAAGTTCATTTTGAATTTCCTTCGTTGAAATGCAAGAGTTGGAATATTTTAGTAGTGTTTGGTTGTGGTTTACCTTGTCACAGTTACATTTTCTTGATTTTTCAAAGTTCATTTTGAATTTTTTCGTTGAAATGTAAGACTTGGAATATTTCAGTAGTGTTTGGTTGTGGTTTACCTTGTCAGAGTTACATTTTCTTGATTTTTCAAAGTTCATTTTGAATTTTTTCCTTGAAATGCAAGAGTTGGAATATTTCAGTAGTGTTTGGTTGTGGTTTACCTTGTCACAGTTACATTTTCTTGATTTTTCAAAGTTCATTTTAATTTCTTTCATTGAAATGTAAGAGTTGGAATATTTCAGAAGTGTTTGGTTGTGGTTTACCTTGTCACAGTTACATTTTCTTGATTTTTCAAAGTTCATTTTGAATTTCCTTCTTTGAAATGCAAGAGTTGGAATATTTCAGTAATGTTTGGTTGTTGTTTACCTAGTCACAGTTACATTTTCTTGATTTTTCAAAGTTCATTTTGAATTTCTTTCGTTGAAATGCAAGAGTTGGAATATTTTAGTAGTGTTTGGTTGTGGTTTACCTTGTCACAGTTACATTTTCTTAATTTTTTAAAGTTCATTTTGAATTTCCTTCTTTGAAATGCAAGAGTTGGAATATTTCACTAATGTTTGGTAGTGGTTTACCTTGTCACAGTTACATTTTCTTAATTTTTCATAGTTCATTTTGAATTTCTTTCGTTGAAATGCAAGAGTTGGAATATTTCAGTAGTGTTTGGTAGTGGTTTACCTTGTCACACTTACATTCTCTTGATTTTTCAAAGTTCATTTTGAATTTCCTTCGTTGAAATGCAAGAGTTGGAATATTTCAGTTGTGTTTCGTTGTGGTTTACTTTGTCACAGTTACATTTTCTTGATTTTTCAAAGTTCATTTTGAATTTCTTTCGTTGAAATGCAAGAGTTGGAATATTTCAGTAGTGTTTGGTTGTGGTTTACCGTGTCACAGTTACATTTTCTTGATTTTTCAAAGTTCATTTTGAATTTCTTTCGTTGAAATGCAAGAGCTGGAATATTTCAGTAGAGTTTGGTTGTGGTTTACCGTGTCACAGTCACATTTTCCTGATTTTTCAAAGTTCATTTTGAATTTCTTTCATTGAAATGCAAGAGTTGGAATATTTCAGTAGTGTTTGGTTGTGGTTTACCTTGTCACAGTTACAATTTCTTGATTTTTCAAAGTTTATTTTGAATTTTTGTCATTGAAATGCAAGAGTCGTAATATTTCAGTAGTGTTTTGTTGTGGTTTACCTTGTCAGAGTTACATTCTCTCGATTTTTCAAAGTTCATTTTGAATTTCTTTTGTTGAAATGCAAGAGTTGGAATATTTCAGTAGTGTTTGGTTGTGGTTCACCTTGTCACAGTTACATTTTCTTGATTTTTCAAAGTTCATTTTGAACTTCTTTCGTTGAAATGCAAGAGTTGGAATATTTCAGTAGAGTTTGGTTGTGGTTTACCTTTGTCATGGTTACATTTTCTAAATTTTTCAAAGTTCATTTTGAATTTCTTTTGTTGAAATGCAAGAGTTGGAATATTTCAGTAGTGTTTGCTTGTGGTTTACCTTGTCACAGTTACACTTTCTTGATTTTTCAAAGTTCATCTGAATTTCTTTCCTTGAAATGCAAGAGTCGTAATATTTCAGTAGTGTTTGATTGTGGTTTACCTTTGTCATGGTTACATTCTCTCGATTTTTCAAAGTTCATTTTGAATTTCTTTCATTGAAATGCAAGAGTTGAAATATTTCAGTAGTGTTTGGTTGTGGTTTACCTTGTCACAGTTACATTTTCTTGATTTTTCAAAGTTCATTTTGAATTTCTTTCGTTGAAATGCAAGAGTTGGAATATTTCAGTAGTATTTGGTTGTGGTTTACATTGTCACAGTTACATTTTCTTAATTTTTCAAAGTTCATCTTGAATTTCTTTTGTTGAAATGCAAGAGTTGGAATATTTCAGAAGTGTTTGGTTGCGGTTTACCTTGTCACACTTACATTTTCATGATTTTTCAAAGATCTTTTTGAATTTCTTTCGTTGAAATGCAACAGCTGGAATATTTTAGTAGTGTTTGGTTGTGGTTTACCTAGTCACAGTTACATTTTCTTGATTTTTCAAAGTTCATTTTGAATTTCTTTATTTGAAATGCAAGAGTTGGAATATTTCAGTAGTGTTTGGATGTGGTTTACCATGTCACACTTACATTTTCTTGATTTTTCAAAGTTCATTTGAATTTCTTTCGTTGAAAAGCAAGAGTTGGAATATTTCAGTAGTGTTTGGTTGTGGCTTACCTTGTCACAGTTACACTTTCTTGATTTTTCAAAGTTCATTTTGAATTTCTTTTGTTGAAATGCAAGAGTTGGAATATTTCAGTAGTGTTTGCTAGTGGTTTACCTTGTCACAGTTAGATTTTCTTGATTTTTCAAAGTTCATCTGAATTTCTTTCCTTGAAATCCTCCCACCCCTCCAAACTCAAAATTTCTAGGAACGTATTTTCATCATATTTAAATATTTACCTACGTACGCATCACTTAGGTTAGATTAGATTAGAGACGGACAAAAAGTTAGGTGTATGGTTAGGTTAGGTTAGATTATGTTAGGTTAGGTTAATTTAGGTTAGACTAGGTTAGCCTACGTACGCGCGCGTAGAGGACCGGCCGGGTAGAGGACCTCACAACACTGTTCAATTGAAACTTGTGTATTATAACGACCACACTCAAAACCTCCTCCAAAATCTCTTCAAAAATCATATTTTATAATGTCTCTAAGTGTTTCGCCGAAATAATTCCATAAAATAGCTAAAACGGTTTCGCCAAAATTACCCCCAAACGGAATTTCAGCATGTTCCTTTTGTTTGGCATCTCTGCGCTAATGCATTTCAAATTATTTGGAAACCTTTTCGCGGGCTAAGATCAAAACATCTGCCTCGGAAACGATTCTCTTGTTAGAACTCCAAATTAATTCCCCTTTCGTGAATCAATTCTCTATAGAACAACAAATTATTTCCCCTTTCGTGTCAATCAATCAATCATGACATCATGTGTGATCTAAGTGTTTCTCGGTGACAATTCTCTTTGGAAATGCAAGGACATTAATTAACTTGACGTCATCTGTCAGACATTAATTAACTGTTTCCCGGGAACTCGTAACATTTGGCACGGAAACAAATACTATTTCCGGATCATAACATCTGCCTCGAATAACAATAACAACAACATCTGGCTCAAATAACAACAACAAATTCTATTTCAGGGTCATAACATCTGCCTCAAACAGGAAAGAAATGTCATTAACTTTGCTTCGAACGACAACAACATCTGGCTCGAACAACAATAACAGATACTATTTCCGGATCATAACATCTGGCTTGAACAACAACAACAACATTGACCTTGGCATTTGCATCGAGCAACAACAAGAAGGAAGTGTCATTAACTTTGCTTCGAACGACAACAACATCTGGCTCGAATAACAATAACAAATTCTATTTTTGGATCATAACATCTGCCTCTAACAGGAAAGAAATGTCATTAACTTTGCTTCGAACGACAACAACATCTGGCTCGAATAACAACAACAGATACTATTTTCGGATCATACCATCCGCCTCAAACAGGAAGGAATTGTCATTAACTTTGCTTCGAACGACAACAACATCTGGCTCGAATAACAACAACAAATTCTATTTTCGGATCATAACATCTGCCTCGAACAGGAAGGAAATGTCATTAACTGTTTCCCGGAACCTCATAACATCTGGCTCAAATAACAACAACAACATTGACCTTGACATTTGGCTCGGAAACAACATTGACATTCGCTGAGGGCGTGCCAAAAACACACCTGGAGAAAGAGGTCATTGACCGATTCTCCCTAATGACTCTATGCACATATATGGTGTTCTGACAGCATTAAACTAAATTGTAGGTGGCAGCAGGGGTGAGTCCTGGGACCTTCTGAGGCATCTCTACTATAACCAATACGGTGTTTGGTCATAGAATGGCTCATAATTTAACATGGTATTCACGTGATGGTAAGACAGCAAACCTTATTAATTATTTTATAGTAAACCGAAGACTGGCAGGATCAATACAAGATACTAAGGTATATAGGAGTGTCGTTATTGATGTTAAAAGTAAAGATCACCATCTAGTAGTGTCAAGGGTTAATTTAAAGCTGAAATATCGGAAGGGTAACTACCTCCTGGGAAGTTATGATGTTGGTAGACTTCAGGATGAGAATTTGAGAGAAACTTTCCAGGAACAGTTAAATACTAAACTTGACAGTTTAAGATTTGATAATGTGGAAGATACTTGGAATAATTTTAGAGAAATAATTTGTGAAGTTGCTGCAGCCAAGAATATTTGTGAAAAAGCTTTATGTTTAATAGAAAGGAGAAAGGACTTGTACAAGAACTATCTGAGTGACATCAGATCATATCAGATCATATGAAAACAAAAGGAATGTAAAGAAAGTGGAGAAAGCATTAAAATATGAACTAAGGAGGTGTGAAGTGGAGGCCATGGATAAGATTGCCGAGGATCAGGAAGATGCAGATATTGTATTGGCATGTTAACAAATTGAGAGGGAGTAGTCAATCCGGACTTGGCCCAGTTAAAGATAGGAATGGGGTCGCAACTAGCGATAAGGAAAAAACTAAAGAGAGACGGGCCGAACATTTTGAGAATTCGCTTAACCGAGATAGAGTTGCAGGAAAAAATACAGAGGAAAATGAAAAATTTTGTGATACTTTGGATGTGAAGGAAGATGTGAGGAATTAGCGACAGTACTAAAAGGATTAAAAAATGATAAGGCTCCAGATGCTGATAGGGTGGTAAATGTGTTTCTTAAATAAGATGGCCCGGAGGTTACAAATAAGTTACTGAATATTATGAATATGATTTTTGAAAAAGGGGAAGTACCTAGCGATTTTAGGAAAGCCTTAATTAAGCCACTTTATGAGAAAGGTGATGAAAGTGAGTGTGGTAATCATCAAGGCATTAGTCTGGTATCTGAAGGTAGTAAATTACTGAGTAATATGATACTTTTTAGACTGAGAGATGCCGTAGACAAAGTTTTAAGAGAGGAACAGTGTGGTTTTTAGAAAAGGTAGAGGATGTGTTGACCAAGTTTTCACTCTTAGGCTAATAATTGAGAAGTGCCTGAGTTTTCAAACACCTTTGGTCCTAAGTTTTATAGATTATGAGCAAGCGTTCGATTATGTTGATAGAAAAGCTTTAGTAAAGATTTTATCCCTGTATGGTATACAAGACAAATAAATTAAAGTGATTAGTGCTATGTACGAGAATAACACTGCTGCGGTTAAGGCAGGAAATGACTTTAGCAGCTGGTTTTGAATTAAATCAGGAGTTAAGCAGGGTTGTGTTCTATCCCCCTTTGTATATATTATTTTGATAGACCTTGTTTTAAGGAGCACAGGAAAGGCAATAGGAAACCACGGAATCAAATGGGGAGGAAAAAGTCTCCTGGACTTGGAAAATGCTGATGATTTAAGCATCCTAGATGAAAGTGTGAGCAAAATGAATGAACTTTTAGAGGTTTTGCGAGTTCAGGGTGCTAGAATAGGTTTGAAAATTAATGTTAAGAAAAATAAGTCAGTAAGGCTAGGAATAAGTGAAGATGAAAAGGTGACGTTTGGTAATGAAAAGATTGATCAAGTGGGCAGCTTCACTTACCTTGGTGGTATTATTAGTAAAGATGGTGGGAGCAGTCAAAATTTCAAAACTAGAATAGCCAAGGCTCCGGGTGGTTTTTCACAATTAAAAAAAGTCTGGAAGAATAGGAAGATAAGTCTGCAAACCAAGATTAGAATATTAGAAGCTACAGTGATGACATATGTCAAATATGGCTCTGAAGCATGGACGCTCCAAAAAGCGGATGAAGATTTACTAGATATTTTCCAGAGAAATTGCTTAAGGATTGTTCTGGGTACCCGGCTGACTGACCTTATTTCAAACATCCGGCTGTACGAAAAATGTGGCTCAATACCGATCTCTAGGACTATAATAAAAGAAGAGTTGAGATGGCTAGGGCACGTTGTGCAGATGGAGGATGACAAATTGCCGAAGATTGTTCTTTTCGGCCAACCATTTAGGGCTAAACGGACAGCAGGTCGTCCCCGTCTGGGGTGGGAGGACGTCATAAAGAAAGATTTAAAGGAAATGGGAACTTCGTGGGCGGGTGTAAAAAGGGAGGCTTTGAATAGATTGGGATGGAAGAGGAGCGTGCGTAGCTGTGTTGGCCTCAGGTGGCATGGTGTTACGGTGAGTTGTTAGTAGTAGTAGTAGTAGTAGTATTTGTTATTGGGAAGTATGTATAAGTTTTTGTATCGGAAAGGGGGGGGGCATTTTTTGCGGAGTTTTTTTCTATGGGAAACTTTTCCATGGGGAGGGAAATTTCCGGGGAGTGAACTGGACAGGGGAAATCACGCATGTAGTTATTAAGGGTAATTGTCAGGGGTAATTTTTCACCGGGATTGAATTGTCTAAAGAATTTTTCCGCAGGGAAGGGGAGTTTTCCGTGGAGATGGGGCCATATTTCCTGGCAATATTTAAAAAACGATCAGAAATTAAACAAAAAAAAACAATTTCTTTCAACTGAAAGTAAGGAGCAACGTTAAAACCTAAAACGAACAGAAATTATTACGTATATGAAGGGGTTTGCCCCCTCCCCAACACCTCGCTCCTTACGCTAAAGCTTAAATTTTGTCCCAATTGTTTAAGTGCAACTCCTGAATCATAAGGGTTTTTTGATCAGAACAATAAGAAGCTTTTTTAAAAGTATTTAAAAAATTTAGCTTAAAGAGCGAGATGTTGAGGAGGGGCACTTACCTTCATATACGTAGTAATTTCTGAAAATTTTAAGTTTTAATGCTGCTCCTTACCACCAGGTGAAAATTTTTTTTTATTTAATTCAAATTCAAATTGACCATAAATTACTAGTAAAGAAGAAATAAAACCCAAGACGAACAGAAATTAAATAAACAATCATCGCAAATAAACATACGGCAGGTAGTAACATAAATGAATAAATAAATCTTTAAACGAGTAAATTTTAAATTGGAACTACATACAAAACTTTGCCTACTACCCTCTTCCCAAACTGTTAATGTCTAAAGCCTATTGCGTCGTTGGTACTTTACTGAAAACGAATTAAACTACACATATTTTCTTTTGTACTTATTTCAATGTAAACATTGAAAATAAAAACACAAATAAATGTGAAATACAATCTTGAACTGATGAGCTTTCAAAGATTGATATAACTATTTATCAAGTATTCAGTTTAATTTTATTAGTTTTTTTTGTTAGCACTGTTCAAGACATAGTTTTCAGTTGCGTTGATTTAACATTGCATCTAATAGGCACACTAATTAGGATTATTCAGTAAGTTATTGTAATTAATTTCAATTATCTCTGTTGAATACGGAGACAGTATGAAAAAGCATAACGTGTCTTCAATGGAATTCGGTATTAAAGCTGGGACTTAAGCCATAATTTATTCAAAGGGGACAGGAAACCTTCGAAAAAATGTCACAAAGAGGTAGAAAATATAGAAAATACAGAAAATTACACGGAAAATCAACGCTTTCAGATTTAACGTCTGCTCCTGCCTGATGCCTTCCCCCCCCCCATTCCTTTGCACATGATTGGTAATTCAAACTCAAAGCGACCAGAAATTACTACTAAATGAAACCCAAAATGAAAAGAAATTAAATAAATAATCATAGCAAACAAACATGCAACAGGTACTAATATAAATGAATAAATAAATCTTAAGACGAGTAAAACTTAAATTGAGAATTCAAATCAAGCTTTAAGCAAACAAAAATCACTACGAATAAGAGTTTGGCTACTGTCCCTTTCCACCTTCCCTAGCTGTAAAAGTCTAAAGCCTACTACTACTGAAAATGAATTATATTACAATGAATTATAATAAAATCTTGAGTTATTGAGTTTTTAACAATTGATATTATATATATCAAACCTTCAGTTTGATTTTATTAGTTCTTTCTAGGACTGGTCAAGACATAAATAGTTTTCAATAAAAGGCAAATGACGCAGTAGGCCTTAGACTTTTACAATTAATGGAGGGGGAAGGGGGCATCAGACAAACGCTTATTTATATTAATTTGTGTTCGTTTAAAGTTTGATTCGAACACTCAATTTAAGTTTTACTCGTTTTAAGATTTATTTGTTCATTTATTTTATTACCTGTGTTATGATTGTTTGCTATTATTGACTATTTAATTTATGCTCGTTTTGGACATCAGACAAACGCTTATTTATATTAATTTGTGTTCGTTTAAAGTTTGATTCGAACACTCAATTTAAGTTTTACTCGTTTTAAGATTTATTTGTTCATTTATTTTATTACCTGTGTTATGATTGTTTGCTATTATTGACTATTTAATTTATGCTCGTTTTGGGTTTCATTTATTCTTCAATAGTAATTTCTGGTCGCTTTGAGTTTGAATTATTATAATAATTTATTTCTACTGGTCTTAAGTTTAAGATGACTCTTTGCTTTTCTTTTAAAAACTTCTTTTTCGGAAAGTTTTTTTTTTACTTAATAATGGAAAATAAGCGTAGTGCCCTAGCACGTACGGTACTCACAAAGTTTTTCTTAGAATAGTTGTATCTAATGGGTTACATTTGTCACAACAGCAAATAAGGCCCGTCATATGAAAGTTACACACACAAAAATAACATATAGATGACGACACCTTTTGGGGCAAATATATAAACCCTCTTGTCCCCCTTTCCGAAGGTGTTTCCTACTACCTTATTCCAATATCAAGTTTCAGTTACCTTGTCCAAAACCCAACGCTCCATAGATTCCCAGAAAAAGATTAGTTTCAGCAGGTTCCATTGGAATTTCTTGGTCCGGATTTTCAGGGTCAATCTCGTACGAATTTGACCAGGCAGAGAGCCAAATTCCTGCCCCAACTGAACATACTTGGTAAATGGCAAAAAGTGAAAATACAGTAAGAGTAAGCCATATGCCAATTGACTTCATATAATGGATGTACACTGCCATTTTGACCTGTGAAGGCAAAATAAGAAACTACAACGAAATCTGCATAAAACTGATGGTTGACTAAAGTTCGGAAACATGATTCTGTGGCACTTAAAAAGAAAGAAAGGACATGGGGGGAGGGAGAGTTAGGCTTTACTAAAAATAATATGTATAAAGTAGGATTAATTAAGAATTCTGAAAGCATATTCAAATGAAAATTGTGAGGTAGCAACTGTTCAACGACTTGAAGTTTAAGCTCCATTTATTTCAATAAATAATCAATAACAAAGACAATATCTCTAAGGGCTTAATGGTCCGTTAATTGGGAAACAATTTACAATAAATAATTAATAATAAAACAGGGCATATCCATACTAAACTACACCTGACTTTAAATCGATAAGGAAAAAGAAATCAACTCACAGACAGTTCCGACAAATACGGCGATCTTCCCATCACCAGTCCGTCGAAAACAAAATAAAATTTTGCTTTCAAAATTTAGAAATATTGTTTGAAATATCATTTCCAAACAATATTTAAAAAAAAGCCTCCAAAGATTCAATTTTTAAACTAACGCATAGCTGCGCTCACTGTTACTAACATTTTAAGAACCTTTTTCAAGTTGACAAAATCAAGCCTAAAGAAAAGAACTAGTTTTAAAAAAAGCATTTCGGGAGCTTATCTAAAGCATACAAGAAAAACAAAGCCCTAAATGTATTAAATGCACAAAGGAAGGAAAATGTGTATGGTGAAATATTGTGCCTGACTTAAAAGTTAGTCGGACGGACACCCCTAGCCAAGAGTTCAAGCTCGTGCTAATCAACCCTTTGTCCTAGGAAAACAGATTTTATTAAGCTTAGGTTCCATGCACACAGATAGAGCACTGTTCTAACTTAAGCGAAGGCCTGAGTATCGGTCTATTCATAAGAGAGCCAAAGTATATGAAGTTTGTAAGAAATAGGGCTTTAAGAATTTGTATTGACCAGCTTCAGTTTCAACAAATCAGATTGGTGAGCACCAGGTAAGCAACCTGAGTTAAATGTGAAAGTATACTTTAAAATATATATGAATCTCAAGCAATGCACTTCATTTCTTGTTTCTTTTCTTCTATTCCTTCTACTTGTATTTAGAATCATTAAATATGTTTATCTAGCTTTTATAGATAATATACTTTTGATTTGCAGGAGTGAAAAGGGGCTGCGTGTTATTTTTTTCATGGGTGATCGTACCGAACCAACGATCCTAGAAGATTGGGAGAGGGCCCAAACAAATGGGAATGAAAATTTTAAGCGCGCTTTTTCAGTAACTAAAAATATCGGAAAGCAACTAGCCCCCTCCCATATCACTTTAACCCCAAAGAGATTCAATAAAAATTTTAAGACATCTATTTGATTCAGCATAGATGAAAGGTCTAATAATTACGCCTTTTGGGATGGCACAACCCCCAAAACCTTGGGAAAGTGCTGTAAGGTGCGTAATTTGCCGATTGTTCACATAAAGAATTTGTTATTGGAAAATATAAAAAATTGGGGATCTTCTGCAGAGAGGGGGGGGGATGCCGAGAACTTTACGAGGAGAGGAGGGGTTCCGGGGAAAATTTTCCAATGGAATTTTTACAAGGGGAGAGGAAAGGGGGTTTCCTGGCATGATTTGAAAAAAGGTCAGAAATTAAATAAAAAGAAATAAATTTTTCAAAAAGTAAGGAACAGCATTATAACTTAAAACAAACAGAAATAATTCCATATAATGAGGGGGGCTATCCCTTCATTAACGCTCACTCTTTACTTTGAAGTTGGACTTTTTGTCACAATTCTTTAACAGACTGCGCAAACACAACAATCGATGAATTTGAATGAAAAGTATTTCTAAAGAATTTTAAGACCATAGCATAAAGAGGGAGGGTAAAGGAAAGGACAGGCCCCTCATATACAAAACAATTTCTGTTCGTTTCAAGTTTTAATGTTGCTCTTTACTTTCAATTAAAAAAAACTTATTTTCTTATTTAACACGAGTACTTACAAAATTGCTTCCAGTACTTAGACACAGTGCCACATTGGCGAGAGGATGTCATAATGAAATCGTTTTATTCAACCCCTTTCTAATACATTTGGTACATTTCAAATTTTTAACTTAATAATCTGCATCCGAACTAATTCAAATTGAAAATCCACAACATCACGGAAATTTATTGTTAACACGTAAAGGTAGCACCAACAAGGGTATAGATAATTCATAAACAATAGAAATTCTTTTACTCTTAGGAATTATTACAGCTTTTTATTTTGACAGGATATTTTTTAACTATGATTTGGAGTAAAAAAAAATAATAGCAGCAATATAGTTATATTTCCAAGACTACAGTCTATGTTCGTAACTGAAGATGGAATAGCAGATTTGGCAAAACTGTGTCTTAAACACTAATTTCAGAACTTTCCCATTATTTGGACACCTCTAAAAAGTCAAGTTTGGTTAATGCTTACAGTGAAATGGGTGAGACAGATATCAACCCGGTACTAAAACAGTTGTTACAGTGGAATTGAGTGTAACGGGTGATCTAATATGAGTGTTAAAATTAAAATGTGGGATTTGCCAAAGACAGAAAAAGAGGCAGTTGAATTTTTACAGGATAAGGGGTTATTGCCCAAGACAAAAGAGTGTGAAAACGGATACACAATGAAAATGGATAAACCATTATAACTGGATATATGTCTCTGGTTTAATATACATATTAAACGTATTTAATATTTGCAATGCTTTGCACCACCACCCCCACCCCTAATGTGCAAATATATAGCTCAAATTGGTTTATAAACTATTATATATTCATTCTATTTTGTTTTATTGCATTAGCATTAACCAAACTTGACTTTTTAGAGGTGTCCACAAAATGGTAAAGTACCCTAATTTCTTAAAAGAAATAGAGGAGAAAGTTTAAAATTTTCATATATCTGATTAAGATTCTACACATGATATAATAGATATAATACTTTGCGGCACATTATATTGACCAAAGAAAATGCACTACTTACTGATCCTGTCTCTGACTTTTCGGCTTCTATAAGCCTCTCCCCTTTATTTGGTTCCGGCCTCTTTTCGATTTTTGATGACCTTACTGACCCGTTTCTGCTGAAGTTTCCTCCCTTGCGAGAGACTGAACCAGAAATTGAACCGTTTTTAAGACTATGATCAGATAAATGACTTTGACTCTCAGAGAGAGTGGAACGCTGGCGCAGTACATGCTGCTTTAATACCTCAGCTCCCAGATTTTCTTCAAGTTTCTTACGAATTTCAATGACATCTATAATTGGGAAACGTATATAAATGCGAGTATTTATGTAAACGAATATATTATCGAGCTGAAAGAAAGGGGTACATCCCGTACTTTTCAAACAGTTCGTGGTAAGGAGCTAGAAGTAAATCTTCTTTTACACTACGCTCTTAGTTTTTAATTTCTATTAGTGGTTAAGTTACTTTTCGTTACGTACAGCTTTTCACTCTTTTAAATACAAGTCCTTTCGCACCAATCTGACGTAAATATCCATAAAACCATCATTGTCATCATCTAGAATAATCATAAGCAAACTAAAAATGTGGAATAGAGATTCAAGACTCAAAGTTCTGATTAATGCATTTCTAGGGAAAATTTATTGATTTATTTTTGAAATTTCATAATTAGTCATCCGAAAATTCTATTCTGCTGCGGCTATATTGACTTCTCCGTGGTGTAGAATAAGGATATGCAACATAATGGTACCTGAATATGTACGCAGTCTATACAAAATACGTGGTTAATATAGACAATTGTTTTGATATATCATTTGATTGATTTGATTCATTTGAGGGGGACGCCCGAAGTCTCAAAACACAAAATTTTATGCTCAAATTTGTAGGTTTCAGATAAATATAAATTGAAGGTTGATGGAGGGGTGTGAAAATTTAATCTATAAAATCCCTTCATTTCGATGAGTATTTTTGGGCCAAGCCTGTCATATGGGTGCTCTAAGGTGATAGCTCCCCTCTAAATACAGCAGTATTTCAGTTGTAACATAAAAGAATCCATTCCTGAGCCTAACTTCACCAAAAAAAGGGGGGAACATATGAGCCAAAAAGTTTCCCCGGGAAAGTTGAAAAGGCTTCCAGGAGCTTTTATTTCTACCAAGATCTAAACGAGAATATTCATCATTTTCCTATTTTTATATATTTCTTCAATATATCTTTGTTTTCGGTGGGGGCCAAACCCGAGGGAGAGAGTTTTAATTTAGAAAACACCCTAAGAACCACTGCTCAAACACGGTGGTAAATAGAAAGTGATTAAAATTATTTTTCATAGTGCCTCAAGATTGGACAGTTGTTGATATTTAATTGCTTTAACCACTTCAATTTTCAGTTTGTGCTTTAGAATTCAATTGGAAGATAAAAAAGACTTGTAATCACCCATGAGATACATTTTCGCACTCTTAGTTGCTGCAAGGTCTAGTGCAAAGAGCACTGGTTAAGGAGGTTGCAGCCCCGTCATATACGAAAAAATTCCTGTTCATTTTAAGTTTTAATGTAGCTCTATACTTTCATTCCCCTGTGGTAGCAGAGTATATTGATGCTCTGATTGGTAATATGGGGCCTAGGGATCAATCCCCAATACAGCACGTCTGGTGAAAAAGCTTGCTACTTGTCCCTGTAAAAGAACATCCAGCAACTAAAACGTTGATTCGACACACTATGCGCCAGCAATGGCTCTGGAGGATCTTTATCGTATCCCATTCTATCCTTACTTTAATTAAATAAAAAAAACAAGTTTTTTAACAGAAAGTAAGGAGCAACATAAAAACTTAAAACGAACAGAAATTATCCCGTATATGAAGGGGGCTGCTTGCTCTTCAGTACCCCGCTCTTTATGCTAAATTTTTTCGTACTTCTGAAAAAAGCTTTTCATTGTTCCAATTAAACAAACCTAGTGTTTCAGAAGTCGTTTTTCAACAATTAGGAGAAAGTTTAAACTTTAGCGTAAAGAACGAGGTGTTGAGGAGGAGGCAACCCCCTTCATATACGAAATAATTTCTGTTCTTTTTAAGCTTTAATCCCACTCCTTACTGTCTGTTAAAAAAACTTGTTTTTTTATTTAATTTCTGAACGGTTTTGAGTTAATGCAGGTTCTGAAATTAGCTAACCGTATATAAATAATCAAAACAAAATTTGCATATTAATTTTACTTTTTTATGGCTAAATGACTTTCTCAAAATTTTGATCATACGAATTTGAGAAAAAGGTGGGGGAGGGTACCTAGTTGCCCTTCAATTTTTTTGGGTTCCTTAAAAAGGGCACTAGAACTTTTAATTTTATTTACGAATGTTTTTATTAGTGATAAATATACATAAATTATGATTTTTCTCCCAATTCTTTAAGAACGACTTCTGAAACACTTTCTTCGTTGAATTGGAACAATGAGAAGCTTTTTTCATTATAATGCTGAATCAGCATTATAAGCCCATTCTTTTGATATATTTATTGACATCAAAATTCCGTTTTTTAAAGTTTCAATTACTATTGAGCCGTATCTCTTGTTTTATTATTATTATTTTTTTTTGGTTCTCCCCCTAGTCAATACCTCACTCTTTACGCTAAAGTTCGAATTTTGTTCGAATCACAATCTCCGGAATCACAAAGGCCGTTTAATTAGAATAGATAGATCTTTTGAAAGTACTAAAAAAACTTTACCGTAAAGAGCGAGGCAATGACTAGGGGGCAAGCCCCCTCATATACGTAATAATTTCTGTTCGTTTTATGTTTTAATGTCACTCCTTAATTTCAGTTGAAACAACTTGTTTTTTCTTATTTAATTTCTGATCGTTTTTCAAATAATGTTGGAAAATCCGGCACCCCCTTCATAAAAATGTCCCTTCCCCAAGAAAACATCCTCTATGGAAAAATCCTCCCACTTAACTCGACCCCCCACCCCGCCACCAGAAAAAAATCCCTCCTGAAAGCGTCTGTATACTTCCCAATAACCAATACTATATGTAAACAATGGGCAAAGTTCATAGCTTGAAGCCCTTCCCCCGGATACTGTGGGGGATGAAGTCATTCTCAAAGACATATTTATTAAATTTTCGACTATGGTGAACAAACTGGCTATCTCAAAATTTTGATTGGGTGACTTCGGGAAAAAAATGAGCGTGGGA
Source organism: Artemia sp. Qi Xiang Cuo (assembly GCF_049724085.1). Taxonomy (NCBI): domain Eukaryota; kingdom Metazoa; phylum Arthropoda; class Branchiopoda; order Anostraca; family Artemiidae; genus Artemia; species Artemia sp. Qi Xiang Cuo. The sequence goes on along the minus strand of NC_142798.1, from coordinate 21,069,063 downwards.
GGGGGTCAAGCTGCCCTCAAATTTTTTTGGTCACTTAAAAGGGGCAATAGAACTTTTAATTTCCGTTCGAATTTGCCCTCTCACAATAGTCTAGGACCACTGGATCGATACGATCACCCCTGGAAAAAAAACAATAAACACGCATCCGTTATCTTTCTTCTGGCAAAAAGGAGCTTGAAACATCTACAGTAGGGTTTTCTGTTACGCTGAATCTGATGGTTTGATTTTCATTAAGATTCTTATCACTTTTATGGGGGTGTTTCCCTCTTTTTTCGAAAATAAGGCAAATTTGCTCAGGCTCGTAGCTTCTGATGGGTATGACTAAACTTGATGAAACTTATATATTTGAAGTCAGCATAAAACTGCGATTCTTCTGATGTAGCTATTGGTGTCGAAACTCCGTTTTTTAACGTTTCGGTTACTACTGAGCCGGGTCGTTCCTTACTTACAGTTCGTTACCACGAACTGTTTGATTTGAAAAAAAAATGTTTTTGTGTTTTATTTAGTCTAGAAAATGAATTTAGCGTAAAGAACGAGGTGTTGAGGAGGAAGCAACCCCCTTCATATACGTAATAATTTCTGTTCGTTTTAAGTTTTAATCTCGCTCCTTACTGTCTGTTAAAAAAAAACTTATTTTTTTATTTAATTTCTGAACGTTTTTGAATTAAGGCAGGTTCTGAAATTAGCTAACTGTATATGAATAATTAAAACGAAATTAGCATATTAATTTTGCTTTTTTGTGGCTAAATGACTTTCTGAAAATTTTGATCGTACGAATTTGAAAAAAAGGGGGGGGGAGGGTACCTAGTTGCCCTCCAATTTTTTGGGTTCCTTAAAAAGGGCACCAGAACTTTTAATTTTATTTACGAAAATTTTCATTAGTAATAAATATACATAACTTATGATTTTTCTCCAAATTCTTTAAGAACAACTTCAGACACACTTTCTTCGTTTAATTGGAACAATGAGAAGCTTTTTTCATTATAATGCTGAATCAGCATTATAAGCCCATTCTTTTGATATATGTTTATTGACATCAAAATTCCATTTTTTCAAATTACAATTGTTATTGAGCCGTATCGCTTGTTTTATTATTGTTTTTTTATTACGTATATTTTATTACGTATATGGGGGGGTTCGCCCCCTAGTCAATACCTCACTCTTTACGCTAAAGTTCAAATTTTGTTCGAATCACAATCCCCGGAATCACAAAGGCCGTTTAATTAGAATAGATAGCTCTTTTGAAAGTACTCAACAAACTTTAGCGTAAAGAGCGAAGTATTGACTAGGGGACAAACCCCCTCATATACGTAATAATTTCTGTTCGTTTTAAGTTTTAACGTTGCTCCTTACTTTCAGTTGAATAAACTTGTGTTTTCCTTATTTAATTTCTGATCGTTTTTTAAATAATGTTGGGAAACCCGGCGTCCCCTTCATAAAAATGTCCCTTCCTCCACGAAAACATGCTCCATGGAAAGATCCTCCCATATCACCTTCTCCTCTGACCCCCCCCCCCCCCCTCTCCACCAGACAAAAATCCCTCCTGAAAACGTCTGCATACATCCCAACAGCCAATACTATATGTAAACAATGGACAAAGTTCATAACTTGCAGCCCTTCCCCGGGAACTGCGGTGGATTAAGTCATTCTCAAAGATTTTTTATTGGATTTTCGACTATGCTGAACAAAATGCCTATCTCAAAATTTTGATTGGGCGACGTTGGGAAAAAAATTAACGCTAAAAAGGGAACTAGAACTTCTAATTTCCGTTCGAATGAGCCCTCTCACGATATTCTAGGACCACTGGGTCGATACGATCAACCCTAGGGAAAACAAAAAAAAATGAACACGTATTCGTTATCTTTCTTCTGGCAAAAAGGAGCTTGAAACATCTACAGTAGGGTTTTCTGTTACGCTGAATCTGATGGTTTGATTTTCATTAAGATTCTGTCACTTTTAGGGGGTGTTTCCCTCTTTTTTCGAAAGTAAGGCAAATGATTTCAGGCTCATGACTTTTGATGGGTAAAACTAAACTTGATGAAACTTATATATTTGAAATCAGCATAGAAATCCGGTTCTTTTGATGTATCTACTGAGCCTGGTTGTTCCTTACTTACAGTTCGTTACCACGAACTGTTTGATTTGAAAAAAAAATTTTTGCTTTCTATTTAATCTAGAAAATGAATTAAAAAACAGATCAAGATTCTTTGGGACTAGAAAAACGATCACGGTTCCTCTCGTAGGTCTAGTGACTCTATTCCTGACACAGTTGCAAACTCCAGGAAGCTCACGGCAGAGGGCTAGCTAGGGATTTCAGTGTCCAGGGCCAGTATCGGTTTTTCCACACCCCTCTACTATCACTATATAATACATGTACCCTCAGAGGGTGGGCCCAGGGAAAAACATCAATCCTTACCTCCTAACTACGGCTCTAAGCCTCACCGGTCAGATCCGTCTGTAAACTGCTTGCAAATGCAATGGTTAGGATTAAATAGCAGCTTTTTATCGGAGCATCTTTGTGAAAAATTTTGTTTTATGGCTCAAGAATCGTAGCTCTAATGTTTAAGGATAAAATTAGCACCTTATATTCTTGTATTACAGGATTCTGCTTGACGAATATAATTCTATAGATTGGAAATTATTATTTCTGAGCTTAAAGGCTAGATTAAGCTTAAATTCTTTCCGGATGGCTTAAAAAAAACTACATATTTCGATTGTTTTGTTTCATTTGCCTTGCAAAGGTAGTTTATGAATTGGCCAGGTTTAGTAGGATATCTGAGAAATTTGTGCCTCCCCCCAATAATTCGGAGAAAAAAATGTTATACTGCCTGAACCCCTTGACTCCCCGGTAGACCCTTCTTGCCTCCCCTCCCCCCCCCAATAAAAATACTAAAGCTACATCCCTGTGTTTATCTTAAATACACTTTCAACATGACTTGTTTGTAATTATTGAATTGTTATTACGAAAATTACAGCAAAAACTAAATAATGCTAATTTATTTTGTGGTCAAACATAAATTGTGTGTGAAAGACATGTTTATTTACCTGGAATATTTTCATCTTGTTCTTCTTGCGTTAGATGTTCCACTAAGAACTCAGCAAAGTCTCCTTTTTTGGCCAATAGTTCCTTAAAAGATCCCATTTCGGATATTTGTCCATCTTTTAGCACAATAATTTTATCCGTTTGTGGTAGATATGTTATCCCATGAGTGACAAGAATTCGTGTCTAACATAGAAAAATATTCAAAATCACAATTTTGTTAAAAAACATTAATGTATTCTAAGAGCCCAAAGACAATAATGTATTACAAAATTTTTGAACAAAAAAGAACATTATTATAGAATTTAAATACGTGGATAATTTATTAAAAACTTACATGCAGTTAAGGTTACTAAGAAGAAAGGGATCTTTACTATTCAATAGTGGTGTGTGCTCTCTCTGGAGGCTCTAAGATTTTACTAATGAAACAGAACAAGAAGCAATGCATTCTGAAGAAGCAATACATTTCTTGGCCGATAGTATTTTAGCATAATTTTCAAAGAATCAAATAATTTCTAAAAAGATTTTGTAGGAGCATTCAACCAGGTTCAAATAGTCATACCAAAGATTTTGTTTATAAGCGTAAAAACAGAAATACGTTATTTGTTTTTATTCTGTCGATTCAAATCTGTTTCTGTTATTCTGGTGCAATGCTTACCTATAATACTGAAATATTTAGGCATCATATTTATCTCTACAAATTCTATACCCCAGACCTCTGTAGTAAGCCTATTTTTCAAACAGTTCGTAGTAACAAACTGTAAGTAAGGAGTGCCCCAGCTCAATACTAACCGAAACTCTAAAAAACAGAACTTTGATACCAACAGATATATCAAAACAATCGGTTTATCATGCTGGTTTCAAATATATAAGTTTAATTAAGTTCAGGCTTACCCAATAAAGGATACGAGCCTGAGTAAATTTGACTGATTTTCGAAAAAATTGGGGAACGCCCCTTAAAAGTCACAGAATCTTAATGAAAATCATACCATCAGATTCAGCGTATCAGAAAACCCTACTGTAGAGGTGTCAAGCTTCTATCTGCAAAAATGTGGAATTTGTATTTTTTTGCAGAAGAAAGATCCCGGATGCGTGTTTTTTTGTTTTGTTCTTGTTTGATTTTTTTTCCCAGGGGTGATTTTATCGACCCAGTGGTCCTAAAATTTCGCGAGGGGGTTCATTCGAATGGTAATTAAAAGTTCCAATCCCCTTTTTAAGTGACCTAAAAGATTGGAGGGCAACTAAGCCCCCATCCCCAACTCTTTTTTTCCCCAAATAGTCCGATCAAAATTTTCAAATAACCATTTTCTTCATCATAATTTAAAGGCCCAAAAACTATGCATTTGGATGCAACATGACCCCCCACAGCCCAAGGGGAAAGGCCTTTAAGTTATAAAATTTCCCCATTGTTTACTCATTTGCTATTGGGAAGTAGGTATACATTTTTGTATTGGGAGGGGACAATTTTTTTGCTTTTTTTTCACAAGGGAATTTTCCATGGGGAGGGTAAGTTTCCACGAGGTGAACTTGTCAGGGGAAATTATACACTGGGGGCATTTGCCAGAATTCCTAAACAAAATTATTTCATATGTCTTGCTTTCTCTTTCCAGTCTTAATTTTACGCTTGGAGTTATTAAGGGTAATTGTCAGGGGTAAAATTTCACTGGGATTGAACTGTCTACAGAAAATTTCTGTGTTGAGGGGGATTTCTCCATGGAGGTGGGGCCGGATTTCCTGGCATTATCTAAAAAACGATCAGAAATTAAATAAAAAAGCAATTTTTTCAACTGAAAGTAAGGAGCAACATTAAAACTTAAAACGAACCGAAATTATTACGTATATGAAGGGGATTGCCCCCTATTCAACACCTCGCTCTTTACGCTAAAGTTTGAATTCTGTTCCAATTCTTTAAAAAAGAATCCTGAAACGCAAGGGTCGTTTATTTAGAACAATAAGAAGCTTTTCAAAAAGTACTAAAAAACTTTAGCATAAAGAGCGAGGTGTCGAGGAGGGATCAATCCCCTTCATATACGTCATAATTTCTGTTTGTTTTAATTTTTAATGTTAACTCTTATTTTCAGTTGAATTTTTTTTTTCATTTGAACAAAAACAAGAGACAAACGAATAATAACTGCATACTTAAAAATATGCTTAAATTCTAACTAAGTCCTAAAACATTTTATAATGTTTGGAACGATCCAAAAAAACATATCAAATATTAACAAACTTTTTTTGGGGGGGGGGGAAATCTCTTACTCCTCCCTGATCAAGAATTCAAAAGTTTAGATATTTACAGGAAACTTAAATGAATCCTATACTCATGCTCTAAATTTCATCATACTTCCTTACACATACCGACACTCGCCAAATCAAACACAGGAATCAATTTCTCGTTTAAAAACTAACGAGCATATACTCACTCCAAAATCAATCACTCAATTCATCTGTAGAATATTTGTTGAAAAAAATACATCACAAAGAAGCACAGAAAATTGGCCAGAACACGTGTAAGGGGAAAGATGGAAGGGCTGAAAAAGTAGAAATATCATCCAAGCTTAATTTCAAATAGTAGTCTAGGCATGCAGATAAAAGCTTTGGTTATTTTCATTTCTAAATTAAACCTTCCCAATCAATAAATGAGCTCCGGTTTTATGATTATAGATTTTCGAGAACTATCTATTTTCTAATGAAAGTAATTAGTGAAAGTAAAAATTAAAACGAGCTGGGAATACTATAAAGATTGGGGGGTATCAAATTTCTCATTCTACCCACTCAGTTTACCATAATTAAATTTATCATCCCATTAGTCTGTGAAAGAGTGCGCTCATGTAGGTTTTTATACTTTACGCAGAAAATGTTCAGTTCAAATATTTAAAAAACAATACTTGAATAAAGCACAAAACTACTAACAGTAATTTCTGCTCTTTTTAAGTTCTATCTTCGCTCTTTACTTCTGTTTGATCGTTTGTGAAATGTTTTTTTTCTTTTTTTTTAATACCCACATAAATGGATGAATTCTAAAGTGAATCAACTCATTCACGTAACACCGTCAAAATATTGTCTCAATTCTTCATTTCTTTTGACATTTTATTGTTTAATAATGTATCATTATTTGTTATATCTTCATTTTAAATTTCGCTTTATAGTATTTTGGTTCTATTCGGCTATTAATGTTTTGCTTTATTGGCTAATTTGGTCAAAAAGGGGTCTTATTATAGTAGTGTGGTGAGGCTAACCAAATAGAAAGCACAAATTGATTTTAATAAAACCAAATAAAAGGCGGAAACCTTCAAATTGCATAGCTTGAAAAAGTTTTGAAATTAACATTTTTACTGAGATAAAGAATTTCGAAATAGCCAAATTGCAAAGAGCTTACGAATGTGCTGTGGAGATACGAAATTTTGTAATACCCACTTCCCTGTTAGAAATAGGATATGTGGTTAGGGCATATAGTATATATATGCCCTGTTTTTGTGATAGCGTCACCATAATCTTTGAACTTTTCATAAACACTGGATTTGGATTGTTTTGGTATTGCAAGTGTTGCAGGGCTTAATTATTATTTTATGTACTGGTTAATAATTGTCACCACAAACTTTTGAGTCAAATCCTGTACCGTTTGTTGGCTTACATTCAAATAAAAATAATCAACATTTAACCTATCTTCTCTTCAAACTCAGCAGGACCCGTCTCTTGCTAATTAGTTTAGGTTGCCTCGCTACTAAGACGCTACCCATAGTTACTAACTCCAAAGCCTTTGGTGACAATGGAGGTCACAAGTCTCACCCATAAATACCTCACTTTACGCCATCTGGTGGGGAAACAACATTACCACCACCTTTTTTACTTAAAAAAGAACTTTGTCCCAATTAAGTCTTCTAGTAATATTCGAGGATCACTGGTCAAACAGTTCGTGGTAACGAACTGTAAGTAAGGAGCGACCCGGCTCAATGGTAACCGAAACTCTAAAAAACGGGATTTTGATACCAATAGATACATCAAAAGAATAATATTTTAATTCTGATTTCAAACATATGAGTTTCATTATGACTAGTCTAATCCCTCAAAAGTTACGTGCCTGAGAAAATTTGGCTGATTTTCGAAAAAAGGGGGAAAGACCCCCTAAAAGTTATAGACACCATCATATTCAGACACCATCATATATATACACCATCATATTCAGCGTATCAGAGAGACCTACTGTAGAGGTTTCAAGCTCCTATCTACAAAAATGTGGAATTTTCGATTTTTTGCCAGAACAAAGATCACGGATGCGTGTTTATTTGTTTGTTTGTTTGTTTGTTTGTTTTTTTTTTTTCCCAGGGGTGATCGTATTGACCCAATGCTCCTAGAATATTGCGGGAGGGCCCAGTCGAATAGAAATGAAAAGTTCTTGTGCTCTTTTTAAGTGACCCAAAAAAATGTAGGGCAGCTAGGCCCTCTCCACGCTTCTTTTTTCCTAAAATTATCTAATCAAAATTTTGAGATAGCCATTTTGTTCAGCATGGTTGAAAATATGATAAAAATGTCCTTTAGGATGACTTGATCCCCCAAAGTCCCCAGGGGGAGGGCTGAAAGTTATGAACTTTACTCAATGTTAACATATAGTATTGGTTATTGGGAAGTATACAGACTTTTTCAGAGGAGATTTTTTCAGGTAGGTGGGGAAGGAGAGGGTCGGGGGCTATATGGAAGGGTCTTTCCATGAAGGAAGTTTTCATGGGGGAAGGGACATTGCTATGAAGGGGGCGCCGGATTTCCCAGCATTATTAAAGAAAAAGATCAGGAATTAAATAAAAAAAAGCAAGTTTTTCAACTGATCAACTGATCGTGATTAAGAGGTCATTTTTAAAGAACTGGAAAAAAATTCGAACTATAGTTTAAAGAGCAGGGTATTGACTAGGGGGCGAACCCCCTAATATACGTGTTAAAAATTTATGAATATAGAAGTTCTATACGAAAGTTAATTCTAAGTTACGTATATTTATTACTAATAAAAACGTTCGTAAATAAAATTAAACAAGTTTCGAGAAAGCCATTTAACCAAATATAATATGCAAATTTTGTTTTAATTATTCATGTACGGTGAGCCAATATCAAAACCTGCATTAATTCAAAAACGTTCAAAAATTAAATAAAAAAAACAAGTTTTTTAAACTGAAAGTAAGGAGCGAAATTAAAACTTAAAATGAACATAAATTCTTCGGTATATGAAAGGGTCTGTCCCCTCATCAACGCCTCGCTCTTTACGATAAATTTTTTTATTTTTTTAAAAAATAAAGTCGTGAGACAGAGTAAAACTTTAGCGTAAAAAGTGAGGCGTTGAGGAGGGGACAGCCCCTTTCATATACGGAATAATTTCTGTTCGTTTTAAGTTTTAATGTCGCTCCTTACTTTCAGTTTAAAAAACTTGTTTTTTTTATTTAATTTAACATAATAAACCACAGGAAAAAACGACATTCATAACGTGCTCATCTCAAGAACAATGAAGAACTCCAAATTTTTTTCGAAAGTGATCTGAAAATCTCATTAATAAGTATTGGGAAATTTTGAATTACATAATTTAATTTTCAGCCACATTGCCTTAGTTTTTATGGAAACTCTTTTCAAAACAATGTAAGTTTCCTTATGGCTATAGATTTTAGTGAGAAGCTTCAAACTTGACTAATTTCATTTCAGCATTAGTTATATATTTATCAAATGTATATATCTTAATAAGGCAAAACCAGCAATTTGGTCACACAATTAGGATTTTGATCAATAAGCAGTGCAAGACATAATATCCAAATGTGATGGATTGATTTTTACATCTCACACTTCCATTCTCAACTAAGCTGCGTTATTCCAAGGTTGGGTTAATTTTGTTATCCACCGGATTCAGATCCAAACTCCCGGTATTTGATCAAATTGCTGATTTTGTCATTTCATTGTGAGCCATGTATTATTTCAAGGTTTGGTATGCATTTTGATTTTCGCTCTGAGTCAATGGAGTCAACTTTTTCACTCTGAGCCAGAGTCAATGGATGGCTTGGATAAGATAAAGCTCCTTTTGAAACCATCCTTAATGGATATGCAGTTGTTTGTTAGGAATTTTCTTTTTGATTTTTCCTTTTGAACATAGTTGAAGGAAATAATGCCCTTGCGTGTTTATTTTCTCGTCTTAATAAATGATGTGACAAGGAGTGAAAGCTCACCAAAAGCTATTTTGACCTAAAAAAATTCAGAGCCGAGCCGAATAGGACTCATACAAAGGAATAATAGATGTTCACGGAAAATAGAGCATAGAAGTACTCCTAGCTCTATATCACAAGAAGTCCAATGAAGGCAGATACTTCAAAGAACAGCTTTGACCCTACCTTTCGGGTGAGGTAAAAAGTTACCCCACGTACTCTTGTTTTTGAGATTTCGCAATAATCCCTTGGGTTACGCCAAGGTGATTCAGTGTAATCTTCAAATACCCTACGGATAATCTTTGGTGAGTCAGTCGACCTACTGCGTCCATCCAGAAACGAGGTTAGAGGGTCTGGGGCAGTTTTTTACCCCATTCGACCACTTATGTAACAAAAACTGAAAACTGCCAGGGTCAAATATTTTGAAAAACGGCTGTTAGAGAGCCTGAATGGCTAACATTCGATAAGGAGACTATAGTTGGACTACTTCATCATTTATCTATACCAATGCTGAAGGTCTTGCAACCTTTTTAGTAGTAAATTTGGCGTCTTTGCTGTTCTAAAAGTATTTCTTGCCAAGAAGTTGAATTTTTATACCCTCCGTCGCCTCTGCCCTTCATTCCTTACTTTCTAGGAAGTCAAGATGAGTAGCCACAAGAAACTAACTGAGGAAGAAGTCATGGAGCTTCTTGAAAGAGAAGAAGATCTACCAGATGTAAAATATGAAGATGAAGGTCACGACGGGGATCCTGATTTTCAGTTTGAAGAGGACGTCAAAGAAGATGTCATAGAAGGCGAAACTGGTGAAGAGGAAGACGTAGAAGTCCATCAAAGAAGTTTTTATATGTACAGGAACCCCAGACCTCAAATATGTTAGACGAATATGACGTTCCCCTTGCAAGGCGGTGGAAGAAGCCCATGGGTGTGTTTATCGATAGAGACGGTTAGAACAAATGGTCTAAGCAGCCACCGCTAGTTTCACGTAATCGCTCTTCCTATATAGTATCACAACTACCTGGCATTCAACCGCAATCCAGGCTAGGACGGAAGCTGTACCCGGAAGCAGCCTGGAACAACCCATTCACTACGGAAATGGTCGAGGAAGTTGTGAAGCATACGAACTGAAAAGATTGAGCTTTGTCGAGCCAAATACAAGCTCAGTCAACTGGAAAAGAGTCCTTTTACAAAGTATACAGACTACATCGAAATGAGAGCCTTCATCGGTCTGCCACACCTAGCCGGAGTGTTCAAATCCTGAAGAGAAGATGCTAAAAGTCCATTTGCAGCTGACGGAACCGGCCGAGATATATTTAGAGCAACCATGACTTCAAAATGCTTCTGTTCATTGAGGGTTGCTTGCGCTTTGATGATTTTCAGAATCGACTGCATCGTGATCGTTTAGCTCCTATCAGAGATCTGTTTAGTGCTTTGATCACAGAATGCAGCAAGAATTTCACCCCGTCTGAGTATTTGAAAATTGACGAAATGCTCGTTCCCTTCAGGGGTCGATGTGTGTTCAGATTCTACATCCCTTCGAAGCCAATACAGACTGAAAATACAGTGTACAACTGGTGCCCGCACCTATTACTTATCCATTGCCTTCATATATTGAGAAAACCACCGAGATTGTAGGCACACAGTCGATGTTCAGTCCTACCCACACCACTGCGACTCTGGCTGCACCAGTCTTGAACACAAACAGAAACGTAACCGTGGACAACTGGTACTCCTCGATTGAGATGGTTAACGAGCTGAACAGACAGAACACTACCTAAATTGGAACTCTCAGGAAGAACAAGCGCAAGCTCCCGGTAGTGTTTCTTCTGCAAAGGGATCATACGCCTGGTTTCTCAATCTTCGGCTTTGCTCAGAAGAAGACTAATGTATCGTATGTACCTAAGAAGAGCAAAGCAGTAGCTTGGATCTCTTCAATGCACAACACAAACACCATAAATGGAAACTCAAGCAAGCCGGAGATAGTCGAGTTTGACAACACAAATAAATCTAGCGTTGACAGTTTAAATAAAATGTGCCAACTACACTAACAGAATATTGCAAGCGCTGGTCGCTTGCAATATTCTTCGCAATGCTTGATATTCCAGGCATCACACAGGAGTGCGTTTCCACACAACAAGAAGCCAAGAAAAGGTCATCCAGCGGCAAAAAATCATCACACAGTTGGAACTATTCCTTATGAAGCCTCATTTGATGGTTAGAGCATCCATCAACTCCGTTCCTTGAGAACTTGAAAGTTAGTGTCCAATATTGTTGGAATCGAGTCTACAGGTAGTTCAACGCTGAAATTTCCCACTCTGGCCGCAAAAATCAGCGCTGCAGTCTTTGTCCTCGTTCAACTGACCGAAAGACAACTAGGATCTCCATCATCTGCAAAAAGGGGTGCTTTAAGGAATGCCTTAACGAAGTTTGCCCAGAAGTATCTAGATGATTTATGTTTATGTTCAAATTATTGTATTTGATTGCATTTGCTTAAAGCTAAATTATAAGTTCCTATCTGAAATAGTTTTTATTTACAAGCATTTTAGTTATGGGGTAAATATTTACCCCACCCAACCAGTTACGCAACAAAAAGCACCCGACCGGTTAAGGGTTAATGCAATGTCCATGCAAGAAAATAATTGCGCTACATGGAAAGAATAATTTATGGCAGTTGGAAAATCAAAGAAAGATTAGCTGATAAAACAGTTCCACAGCAGAAAAGTTTTCAACTGCCTTAGATGCTGCACTCTTAAGGATGAAATGAAAATGATAGCAATGACCCCAACACCAGTTGATGAGCAACTACTGTTTTGAGTTTGTGTACCGTGAGTAATATGTGATATATTTAAAATACAAAAAAATAAAATTCTTTCCTTCTAAAGATAATTCCGACATAAATTAAACTTCCCCTAATTAAGTTTAAATCCCGCTTCAGAAAGAAAAGTTCTTAATCAGCAAAAGTAAAACTGCATTTTAGTCTCAGCCAAATCAACGCTAATCGGGACGCGGTTTTGAATTTCGCGAAGATGTTTGGCAATAAAAAAAAAATCACTAGATACAAAGTTCACAGGAATTTTAAGTTATAAGAGCAATATGAATGTTTAATCATCAAAAATATTTAAAACAAATAATTGGATGGACAGTTAGCATAATGAAGTGAGTTTGTAAACATAATTACAAGGTAGCGGGCCCTTCACAAGAGTTGGGCCAATCGTGAAATAGCACTTAGGGCGCAGAATCAGGACTAGTTTGATATAGTGAAGAAAAGTGTTTTTCGAAGCATTCGTTTGTCAGAACTATTATTGGGCCTTCGTTTGTCAGAACTATTATTGGGCATTCGTTTGTCAGAACTATTATTGGACATTCATTTGTCAAATTTTTTATTATGCAGTCATATTAGAGATTTGGTGATTATTATCTCTGCCTCTATTGTCGTCAGTTGAAGTGAAGCACTGTTGTACACCTAAATGTAAGTTCAATAAAACTATTACTTTTCTATTTCCGTTCGTTCTTATTATATGCCTGTATCTCATCTTACAGTAGATAACTAGTTTAATTGTACTCCATTGGTAACGCTCCCAGGAATCTGATTTCTACATAACATTAGAGGTAATTGACAAGGAGATAACTCGAGGAAGCGAGGTTACACTCCTGGATTGATAGTTGGAGAATTTCTAACCTACTATAGTTACGCATTGTATTTTCTCGCGTTCAGTGAGTGGCGCGGTCACCCATTTATCTATTCCCCCCATTGCAGTTGGTGACGCCCTCAACGGCACGATTAAGCTATAACGGCTCAGACGATGCGATCGTAAGATTCCCCGGCGGAACCTTTTGATTTTCTCATTATTTTTTTAGCTTACTTAGTTTATCACTTAGCTTAACAAAAATTCATCTGGCAGAACAGAAAAATTCACCGGGCATATTAGTAAAGCCTTGAATATAAGAGTGAGCATATTTTTAAATTCCAAGAAGATTCTACTTTAGGTAAGCATGAGTAAAAAAAAAGACAAAGAATACGCCAATGGACATTACATTCCCTACGGGCAGAGCAAGTCCCTGCTTCTTAGTCTTTCAGCCAGGAAGTGCAATCAGGCCAGAAATCCTGTGATTTCACACACCCTTCCTGTTTTATTTTCCCAGATTTCTCCAGGAACCAATTTGCAGCTGAATTAACTCTAGATATGCTCACAGAGACACAGGACTGACCCTCGTTCCAAATCATATAATCGGCGACACGAAGACATGAACACTACATTTGGCGTCAACCACTCAGCTAGAACTAGGCATGAGTAGAGTCTCCTTAATTTTGGTTTTAATACGATTTGTCGTTGCGTTGGCAAATAATGTGAAGTGTTCGGTGTGGTATTTTCTGTATCCTTAATATTTATGAGAGGAAGAACGATTAAGGAAGATCTTGATAAAATGTGTACTTTATCAAGACTAAACAGTACAGCCGACCATATATTCTTGTATTGGAACCTTTTTTTAAAGGCTTATATGGCAGATTCCTTTGGAAGGTTTTGATTTGTAGGATTACATTGCGTAGATGCCACGTCCTTCAGCAAGAAGTTTAATATGGCACAATAAGGCTGATCCAGTTAAAAAAAATATTGAGGACTACTATTATTTGTAGAATTGGTCACTTGCAAGCTTCTTTGATTCCAAGTGCTGATAAAATACTGTATTGTTGGAGGTTTAATACTGGAGAAAATACTGGAAATCCTATTTGAGTCTATATTCGTGGGATTGTCACCCAGTTTGAGAAGAAAGAGAACATTTGCGGTCTTCAACGTTTCAGGTGTGAATCCAGAGAAACATTTTAGTCATAAAAAGTTTTATAAGATCCAAGACACAGATTCTTCATTTCGTGATGCCTTTCGATCCAAAAATGAAAAGCAAAATATCACACAAGAAATTGCATTATTTTTACCATATGTTTTAAAATCACAAAGGACTATTTAATAAATGGACACAACCATAACGTAGCACAAACAAAAACTTAAAAATAGATCGATATTGAAATTCAAAATACAGTCATATTTGTTGCTCAATTTTTTCTTGTTTTATTTCAAGTTCCTCAGACGTTCTTCTATTCCCATTTACTAAACTTAAATCGTGCTCAATTTGATGTTAGTTTTAATTGGCTTTTCATGCGACCACGGCATTTGTTATATTCTACATGATTCATAAAACAAAATCGTCAACATTATAAGAAACAAGTCTACTTACTTTATTTCTAAGAATTCCATTTGGTCCAATTACATTCTCAAAAATATGCTTTCCAACATGACTGTCCACAGCTGACAGGGGATCATCTAGCAAGTATAAGTCTTTGTCACTGTAAACAGCTCTTGCAAGACTAACCCGTTGTTTCTGTCCTCCACTCAGGTTAATTCCCTAAAAAATGGTAGCATGGTTCCTATCATGTCGAATGAATACTCTAAAGGTGATAGCACGATTAATGGTGTCGACATCATTATTTATTCAGTCCTCTCTTGCCTACCTATATTTATGCTCTGAATTCGCAGAAATGTTGCCCGATTGAGTGTATTTTTGAGGTAACTGCTAAAAAATCATCAAATCAGTGCATTTGTCAAAGCAAAATAGGAAAATGTTGCAAATTACACCATTATTGTTAGTTGTTGTTTTTTTTTTGGGGGGGGGGATATACTTTGGATCAATATTATCCAGATGTCTCGCATAGTCTCTTGCCTGCAGGCATGGATAATAAGGTTCTGTGAAAGATATTATTGGTATTTCTGCTGATTCAAAAACAAAACATAAAAACTAGGATTTCACATGAAAAGTAATTTCTCTCAGAAAATGCGTATACTTTTACAGCAAAGATTTAACTAAATTAAAAATTTTAAGTAAGTAGTAAACGAGTAGATGTGGCATTAACACTGCCATGAAGTATGTTGTTGCAGCTGAGTTCAAGACTGTACTATAAACTAAGAATATATTCTTCTCAAAACCCCTTATGAAATAAAACTGTTTATTGTTTTTCTTGCAGGTGTCAGTATTTAGATTCCATTAAAATACAAAGCTATCCAATTAACTAAAAACTTTAAATCAAAATTGCAAAAGACTGGAATCGCCGATTATAAAAGAGGAGGCAGGATGCAGCATCTTCAATTCTACCGTATTAGAGGGCAATAAGGTTTGCGATGCAGTTAAACTTCTGAATGTTGTTATATGTCATACCTGGTTATAGTTATTTAAATATAAAGCTGATGAGTTCTTATAAAAAATTTGCCTTTTAAATATCCTGAGGTTTTTTTTCTTTGCAAATTCTCAGATTTTACGGCAATTCATGGTATATGTTTAACAAACAACGGATTAAAAGCGACTATGCAAATAACTTGAAGGTGAGTACTCCATGTACGAAATTGATTTTTTAATCAGAATTAATTTAATCATTCCAAAAGAATATTGATCATAAAGTTAAAGTAAGAAGATTTTAAAGCAATTCAAGCTCAAAACCCCAAACAATATATTCATTTTTCTCAGAAAAATGTACACCAGAATGTACACCAGAAAATATAAAATTTATTTAAGATATGTCATACATTCATTTCCAATGCACACATCAAATTAATGACATTAACAACGTTTTTCGACTACTTCAAATGAAAAGGAAGAGTTGACAAGTTTAACAGTTTAGGCTAATATTCTGCTGGTGGGTAGGTTATCTTATTCTCATACCACCAACACTGTTTTTATGGCCTTTAGACCTTGTGACTTGTACCTTTTACCTTGTACCTTTTGTACCTTGTGACTGATATAAACCTTCTACTGGGTGCCCAACTCTAATAGCTTGTTGTCATACCTAAATTAAGGCTACGTATATTAATATAGAAGGTTTTATGCTCTTTAATAGAAGCAATAGAGGGACGGACAAGTTTACCTTTTCTCCAATTTCAGTTTGATCTCCTCCTGGGAGCATTTCTAGATCTTGTTTTAGTGCACAGGCTTCAACCACTGCTTTATAGCGACTGTTTGATTCCGATAGTCCAAAAAAGATGTTGTCTCTTAATGTAGCATTTTGAATCCAAGCTTGTTGGGGCACGTAGGCAACAGTTCCCTTAAAAGAAATATTACATTGTAAAATTCCTCAAAATAAGGATTTTAAAGTAATAAGGAGCTTTTTTAAGTAAATGTGTTTGAAATTGACAATTGTAATCTATGTAATAGCTTAGAATTATTAACGCGTGACTTAATCCCATATTTATTAAAATGACTAATAAAGAACATTGGGACTCTTTATGGGAATTTGGTTTCTAATTTTTGTAATTAATTAAATGACAGAATTTAAGCAAGGAGATGTTATCAACAATTAACTCAGTTACTAATAGAAATGTTTTTACTTTTACAACTTTAATAAATCAAATAATATTAACATTTTAATTACTAAACTTCAGTATATGTATATTAAACTAACAATGCACATTCATTTGTGTTTTTTCAGTAAAGTGCAAGGCCAATTTTGTTCTGGCCTTGGAAAGGCAAAGGGGTTTTGCGCCCAACTTATGTTAATTTCTGCTCGTTTTGAGTTTGACTCGGTTAATTATTGTAATTTCTGTTCGTTTTGGGTTTCATCTATTTATCGATGCTGTTTTGTGGTAGTTTCATGCTTGGTAGATTATTTGATTTTGTTTTTGCTCATTTTTTGTTTAATGAAGTTCTTTACTTTTCTTTGAAAAATTTATTTTGTGGAAAACGTTTTTTTTAATTAATTTCTGTTCGTTTTATATTGACATAGTCTTTTCAAGGAAAAAGAAAATAATACTTTAAATGTTTTCGTTTTTTTAGAATTTATAGTTTGGCCTGCAATTTGTATGCCGGAGAAAATTTTCAGCAATTTTTAACAGCATACACCCTTTTAAAAATTTGGACACAAATAGTACTGTTTAATTTAGTTTCATAACTTCTCTAGTTGACCTGTAACGGAAAACTTGATACCATTCGCAGAGAAATGTTTACTTTCTTTGATAGCTTGGATACACTTACGCTATTTGGATTTGGTTAAATTTTAAAAGCAGAAGTAGCCCCGAATGTTTGAACATAATACCCTCAGTCGTTCTTGGGTTACTGCTGAAATTCCTTATTGGGAATTAGCATTATCACGGTGCATTTTAGTATAATCTTTAAGTCTACATCTGGTTTTTAAACATATACTACTTGGATTTGAGGAACACTAAAATCTATTCTATAAATCATATACAACAACTTTCTGTATAAACCTTATATGCCACCAGGGCATAAATTTCAACCCTTGCAATGAGGGCTCTGAGGGGGGTTATCATCATAAAAGACCTAATTTCCAAAACTTTCAACTACATTGAACAAAATGGATATATAAAAATTTTGATTGGATGTGTTTGGGAAAATGGTGGACATGAGAGGGGTGTTAGTCGCTATCCAATCAATTTCAACTATTAAAAAAGGCAAGGGCCCTTTCAATTTTCAATTGAATGAGCCCTTTTGAAGTTTCTACGACAACTCTTTCAATAAAAACCTTATATGCCCCCAGGGCATAAATTACAACCCCTGCCCTAAGGGCAGTGGGGGGAGGGGTTGTCATCCTTAAAAACCTAATTACCAAAACTTTTAATTACGTTGAATAAAATGGTTATCTAAAAATTTTGATTGGATGTGTTTTGAGAAAAGGTGGGCGAGAAAGGGGGGCTAATTGCACTCAAATCCCTTTTGACTATTAAAAAGGGTACTACTCCTTTGAATTTCAAATCGAATGAGCCCTTTTTCAAGTTTCTACGACAAAGATTTCAATAAAAACCTTATATGCCCCCAGGGCATAACTTATAACCATTGCCCTGAGGGTTGTGGGTGAGTGTCCTCCTTAAGAATATGTTTTCTATCTGGAAATCAACTACCCTGAACAAAATGGCAATCTCAAAATTTTTATTGGATGTTTTTGGGGGAATGCTTGGTGGGGGGGGGCTAGTTTCCCTCCAATCACTTTCGACTATTAAAAAGGGCACTAGCCTTTTGGATTTCCAATTGATTGAGCTTTTTTTAAAGTTTCTATGACGACGACTTCTTTAAAAAGCATATATAACCCCAGGACATATCTTAAAACCCCTGCCCTAAGGGATGTGGGGGTGTGTCCTCCTCAAAAAAACATTTTCAATCTGGAAATCAACTACGCTGAACAAAATGGCTATCTCAAAATTTTGATTGGATGTGTTTTGGGGAATGAAGGGTGTGAAGGGGAGGGGGCTAGTTGCACTCAAATCACTTTTGACTTAAAAAAGGGTACTAGCCCTTTGAATTTCCAATAGAATGAGCCTGTTTTAAAGTTTCTACGACAACACTTTCTATAAGAACCTTATGTGCCTCCAGGGCATAACTTAAAACCCTTCCCCTGAGGGTTGTGGGGGAGTGTCCTCTTCAAAAACAAATTTTCTATCTGGAAATCAACTACGCTGAACAAAATGGTCATCTCAAAATTTTGATTGGATGTGTTTGGGAGACTGATGGGCGTGGGGGAGGGGGCTAGTTGCCCTCCAATCACTTTCGACTATTAAAAAGGGTACTAGCACTTTGAATTTCCAATCGAATGAGCCTGTTTTGAAGTTTCTACGACAATACCTTCTATAAAACCCTCATATGCCCCAAGGGCATAACTTAAAACTGTTGCCTTGAGGGTTTTGAGGGAGTGTCCTCGTCAAAAACATATTTTCTATCTGGAAATTAACTACGCTGAACGAAATGGCTATCTAAAAATTTTGATTGGATGTGTTTGGGGGAATGATGGGCATGGGGGAGGGGGAGCTAGTTGCCCTCCAATCACTTTCGACAATTAAAAATGGTACTAGCCACTCCAATTTCCAATCAAATGAGCCCTTTTCGAAGTTTCTACGACAACGCCTTCTATAAAACCCTCATATGCCCCAAGGGCATAATTTAAAACTGTTGCCTTGAGGGTTTTGAGGGAGTGTCCTCGTCAAAAACATATTTTCTATCTGGAAATTAACTACGCTGAACGAAATGGCTATCTAAAAATTTTGATTGGATGTGGTTGGGGGAATGATGGGCATGGGAGAGGGGGGGGGGGCTAGATGCCCTCCAATCACTTTCGACTATTAAAAAGGGTACTAGTCCTTTGAATTATCAATCGAATGAGCCTGTTTTGAAGTTTCTACGACAGCGCCTTCTATAAAAACCTTATATGCCCCCAGGGTATAACTTAAAACTCTTGCCCTGAGGGTTGTTGGGATTTTCCTCCTCGAAAACATATTTTCTATCTTGAAATCAAGTATGCTGAAAAAAATGGCTATCTGAAAATTTTCATTGGATATGTTTTGGGGAATGATGGGCGTGAGGGGGCTAGTTGCCCTCCAATCACTTTCGACTATTAGAAAAGGGTAATAGCCCTTTGAATTTCCAATCGAATGAACCTTTCTTGAAGTTTTTACAACAACGCCTTCTATAAAAACCTTATATACCCTCTGGGCATAACTTAAAACCCTTGCCCCGAGGGATGTAGGGAAGTGTCCTCCTCAAAAACATATTTTCTATCTGGAAATCAACTACGCTGGACAAGATGGCTATTTCAAAATTTTCATTGGATGTGTTTGGGGGAATGATGGGCGCGGGGAGGGGGATAGTTGCCCTCCAATCACTTTCGACTATTAAAACGGGCACTAGCCTTTTGAATTTCCAATCGAATGAGCCTTTTTTGAAGTTTCTACGACAACGTTTTCTATAAAAACCTTTTATGCCACAAGGGCATAACTTAAAACCCTTGTCCCGAGGGTTTTCGGGGAGTGTCCTCCTAAAAAGATATTTTCTATCTGGAAACCAACTACGATGAACAAAATGGTTATATAAAAAATTTGATTGGATGTGTTTTGGGGGAATGATGGGCGTGGGGGGCCTAGTTGCCCCCCAATCACTTTCGACTATTAAAAAATGCACTAGCCCTTTGATTTTCCAATGAAATTAGCCTTTTTTGAAGTTTCTACGACAACGCCTTCTATAAAAAACTTATATGCCCCAGGGCATAACTTAAAACCCTTGCCCCGAGGGTTGTGTGGGGAGTGTCCTCCACAAAAAGATATTTTCTATTTGTAAATAAACTACGCTCAACAAAATGGCTATCTCAAAATTTTGTGTCGTGTTATTGGGGGGAAGGATGGGCGTGGGGGGGGGCTAGTTGCCCTCCAATCACTTTCGACTATTAAAAAGGGCACTAGCCCTTTGATTTTCCAAATGAATGAGCCTTTTTGAAGTTTCTACGACAACGCCTTCTATAAAAACCTTATATGCCCTCAGGGCATAACTTAAGACTCTTGCCTCGTGGGTTTTGGGGGAGTTTCCTCCTCAAAAATATATTTTCTATCTGGAAAACAACTACGCTCACCAAAATGACTATCTCAAAATTTTTATGGGCTGTATGGGGGGGAAGGATGGGCGTGGGGGGGGGTGGTTACCCTCCAATTCTTCTTAACTTTTAGAAAGGGCACTAGCCAATCCAGCTTACAATCGAATGAGCCCTTTTCAAAGTTTCTACGGCAAATCTTTCTATACGAAGTGCTCAGGTATGGAGAAAAAAACACATTGTGTCCACATCATCAAACAGTTCGTGGTAACGAACTGTAAGTAAGGAGCGACCCGGCTCAATGGTAACCGAAACTCTAAAAAACGGTATTTTGATACAAAAAGATACATCAAAAGAATCAAATTTTAATGCTGATTTCAAATATATAAGTTTCATCAAGTTTAATTCTACACATCAAAAGTTAGGCGCCTGAGAAAATTTGGCTTATTTTTTAAAAAAGGAAGAAAGACACCCTAAAAGCTATAGAACCTTAATGAAAATCACACCATCATATTCAGCGTATCAGAGAACCCTACTGTAGAGGTTTCAAGCTTCCATCTACAAAAATGTGGAATTTTTTGCCAGAAGAAAGATCTTGGGTGCGTGTTTATTTGTTTTTTTTCCCAGGGGTGATCGTATCGACCTAGTTGTCCTAGAATATCGTGGGAGGGCTCATTGGAATGGAAATTAAAAGTTCTAGTGCCCTTTTAAAGTGACCAAAAAAAATGGAGGGCAACTAGGCCCCCTCCCACGCTCATTTTTTTCCCAAAGTCACCTGATCAAAATTTTGAGATAGCCATTTTGTTCAGCATGTTCGAAAATATAATAAGTATGTCTTTTAGGATTACTTAATTCCCCGAAATTCCCGGGGGAGGGCTGAAAGTTATGAATTTTACCCAATGTTAACATATAGCATTGGTTATTTGGAAGTATACAGACGTTTTCAGGGGAGATTTTTCCTGGTAGTGGGGGAGGGGGTGGGTCGGGGGTTATGTGGGAGGATCTTTCCATGAGGGAAGTTTTCATGGGGGAAGGGACATTGCTATGAAGGGGACGCCGGGCTTCCCAGCATTATTTAAAAAAAGATCAGAAATTTTATATAAAAAAACAAATATTTCAACTGCAATAGCAGCAACATCAAAACTTCAAACGAACAGAAAATATTACATATATGACTGGGATCACCCCGTAGTCAATACCTCGCTCTTTAAGCCCAAGATTTTTTAGTACTTTAATAAGAGTTATTTATTGTAATTAATGGCCTCTGTGATTAAGCGGTCATTTTTAAAAAATTGGAACAAAATTTGAACTTTCGTTTATAGAGTAAGGTATTGACTAAAGGGCGAACCCCCTAATAAACAAATCAAAAACATATGAATATAGAAGTTCGTTACGTAAGTTAATTCGTAAGTTACGTATATTTATTACTAATGAAAACGTTCGTAAATAAAATTGCACAAGTTTCGAGAAAGCCATTTAACTAAATAAAATTAAATTAATATGAAAATTTTGTTTTAATTATTCATGTACGGTGAGCCAAGATCAAAACCTGCATTTATTCAAAAACGTTCAAAAATTAAATAAAAAAAAAACAAGTTTTTTAAACTGAAAGTAAGGAGCGACATTAAAACTTAAAACGAACAGAAATTATTCCGTATATGAAAGGGACTGTTCCCTTCTCAACGCCTCGCTCTTTACGCTAAAGTTTGACTCTGTCTCACAACTTTATTTTTTAAAACAATAAAAAACTTTAGCGATAAGAGCGAGGCGATGAGGAGGGGACAGTCCCTTTCATATACGGAATAATTTCTGTTCGTTTTAAGTTTTAATGTCGCTCCTTACTTTCAGTTTATAAAACTTGCTTTTTTTTATTTAATTCTTTACTTAGGCAGCGCTAGCGCGCTGCCTATGATCTGGTTTCTAATTTTGTAATTAATTAAATGACAGAATTTAAGCTATGAGATGTTATTAATAATTAACTCACTTACTAACGTATTAACGGGAGAATCCAGAAGGGTGATGATGAATGGGGGGGGGGATAGGGTTGGTACTATGACTAATCATGCTGCTGCAAATACTGTTACAAATCTTACTACTATTAATTATATCAAAACTATTTTGATTAAGAAAAAGATTATGAATTAAGTTAAAACAATTTTTTAAACCAAAATTTGAGGGTAATTTCAGATCATTTATAGTATTCAATGGTAAATATATAACAACCCGTCTCAATAGAGAATGAAACACTATGAGACAGGGGTTTATAAACAGTGTATGTTATACATACAAAAGTCTGATTTTATGCTAATTTCAGTTTATTTTATAATATATTCAGTTTGTTTTGTAACCATAAGTGTCTTTAAAAATAAAAGTTTGCCTTTCCCAAAATTCCAGTTAATTTAATGTTAGATATAAAAAAATACATATCGCTCTTGGTAATTACTATTCAAACCTTAATAACCTGAATCATATGATTAATTGAAAATAACAGCTACCATAACGTCCTTCATTACGGAAAGGCAACTAAGAACTAATAAATTTAATCTGCAAAGCCAAAAGAAGGCAGTGGGGACCACGAAACAGGTCATCAGCGTTGCTAACGCTTTAAGTAAACTGTACCAGTTTTCAGACTAAAAATGCAAGACAAGAGATTAACTTATGCCACCTGAGCAGAAGGTTAGAAATGTGCCACAACAAGACAAAAAGTTTCTATAAAATTAACCGTTAACAGATATCCAAGTCAAAAAGGAGTTGGTGAATCCAAAATGTACCGAAAATTTTGCATCTCACCAAAAAATTTCCTGATGTACCCCATTGAATCAGAACCTCTAAATTGTAACCAAAACGGAACAATTGTACCGCATTGACAACGTTGCGGGCACTGCACTTATTCACTGGACTTTTTGACTATCCTCCGATTTTGCTGAAGTCTAAAAGTGTTAAATATCACACTGAATCGACCTAGTTTTGCGATTTACTCATATGCGGCAGCATGGAAAACAGTAGATGATTAAGACAAATTTACTGCTAATACTAAAATTTCCTTAAGCAACTTATGCTACTTGTGGTTGTGATTTATTTTAGGACTAGTTCTTAAATTCTTTGGGGGCTTGACCACTTTTGCTATAAGATTCAGGGTGCTGTATGCATATTTCTTTATCATTATGCCGTCTCTTTAATAACAAACAAAAGACACGATTTAATCTTAATGCTCGTGTTTATATTAGAAAACGTAATTCCATGTTGTTTTCAAAAGCCCCGAAATAGTTACAACATAGGCTTACGTCTGTTCTTCCATTTAAGTCTATTTATCTGTTCTCTGTCTAGCTTCTCTTTTAAGTTGGTAATCGGCCACTTTACTTATCCAACGTTGGTTTTATTTCACAAATCATAACAAATCCGGGCAGAACTGGGCCAGCCCGGGTTTCTAATTCATGATGAGCAGGTATACAATGTTGTTGTAATAGCTCATGCATTCAACATGATTTTTTTCACACTAAATTGATGAGTTTGTTTACTGTTACTGTTATTATCTGTTTACGTCTAGTATCTGTTTATATTATTTACGTATATTACTTACGTATTACTTACGTATTACGTATATTATTTACGTATATTATTTACGTATCTGTTTATATTATTTACGTATATTACCTTAACATTCACACATCCTTTGATTTTTTCCATTTCACCGAGAAGAGCAGATATTAAAGAAGATTTTCCAGTTCCGACTTGTCCAACAACAGCAACGAGACTTCCATCTTCAATTTCCAGTCCAATGTCTTTCAAGGTTGGGGTATCGTCTTTGGTCCATGAAAAGCTGGCATTTTTCACGCTTACTGGGTTTCCTATAGAAACAGCTCTTGTTAGGAAACAATTTCAAAGGGAGATTAAGACAAAGCTATCCTAATGCATAGATATATTGCAAATGAAGCGATAAAGTTCATAGGTGCTTGATTAAGGACACCCATGTAATCTTCATAAGAAAATTTGCCTCGGGGGAAATCTCACCCCAGAAAGGGTGAAGTTTTATAGAAGAACATGAATAAGACATGACAGCCGAGTCTCAAATGACCAGAGTCTCTGTGCAATATCTGAACTAGAACATTTAGTAAATTTTTAGATGAATTTTTCCCTTCCTTTTTCGCTTCTCCCCAACTTTGAAAATAGCTGCTGGTATTTTTTTTGAACAGCCTTGGTAGTGGAACTATTTTGCAAACACCGGTCGGCCACTTATTAAAACGCTTAGTCAAAGAAGACCAGAGAGATTACTCATAGCAAATCTTATGGTTTAAAAACTTTTTGACTGGTTTAAAGTTTCAGACGGACATTCTAATCATCTTTTAGAAGATGTGACTTTTTGAATCTTATAAATAATTAAAATGGAAAGATAAGGCTGCCTTTCCTGACATACATTGCCAATGAACCTAAGGAATCTTCCACCTGGCTTGTTCCAGGTACTTCTGGCAAGTTTGGATTAGGTGGTGGATTGGCTCTAGGTGGGAAACCAGTAAGGCCATGGTCGGAAGCTTGCATTACTTCGGAAACCTCTCTACTACTTGCATTAACATTTGTATCATAAATACTTATCTGTTCCAAAAGTCTTGAGCAAAAAAAAAAAAAAAAAAAATGAAGTATCCCTATATTTGTAGGATTTTATAAGACTAGTTTAAGTTCAAATAAGCTCTCTTACGCTGGTTCGATACATTCGTCGCTGGAAAAAAAAGGTATGCTACCGGTGCACAATGGGACTTCCTTGCTTTTATAGGCTGAAAATAGTGAAGCCCCAGCAAGGGCATATCCAGGACTTTTTTCTGGCAGGGTGTCTACAAACTAAAACTTCTAATAACCTATCAAAAATGTGTTAAATACATTTTTGTTGTGTTTTTCACGAATCAGGCGAAACGTTTTGTGGTGAAGGAAGGGGGGTTGAACCCTTTACCCTTCTTCCCGTTGTGGGGTCTTGAGCTTCAGTTAAAGGTCTTAACAATGGTGTTTAAATGGTGTCGTTTTGTTTAGATTTGACGTCAAAAGTAAGGGGTTTCAGGCTCTTTTTCTAATATTGAAAAAAATCATTTTTGTAATCAGAAATTGCTATCTAGTTGAATATGAATAAAGACTTAAATGTCTAAACGGTTGTTGATTGTTAAATTCATTTCATTTGACGGTTTCGTGGAAACCTTTATTTTTATTTTTGAGACCACTAATTTGGTACATTCGTAGCTGGAAAAAGAAGATATGCTACTGATGCAAAATGGGACTTCCTTGTTTTTCAAGGGTAGGAATGGAGAAGCCCCAGTAAGATCACATCCAGGACTTTTTTCAAGGGGGAGGGAATCTACAAACTAAAACTTCTAAAAATAAATAAAAAAATTGTTAATATGCATCTTGTTGCGTTTTTACGAGTCAGGCAACAATTTTGTGGTGAGGCAGGGGGGGGGGGTTCAACCCTATACAAATCACCTCCCCCTGCTTATGCGGTCTTGAGCTTCAGTTAATTGTCCTAACAATGGTGTTTAAATGGCGTAGTTTTTATTTTGATTTGACGTCATTTTTAAGGGCTTTCAGGCTCTTTTCCTAAAATTCCAAAATTCATTTTTGCAATCGCAAATTACTATTCAGTTAAATATGAATAAAGATTTAAATTTTCTAAACGATTGTTGATTGTGAAACGATTGTGAAATTCATCGCATTTGGCGGTTTTGTAATAAAAAAAAATTTATTCTTGAGTGCTTTGATCCGTGCTTTACTGTTTACTTGATTGCAGATACTGCTGCATCTTTTGCTATAAAAAATCAGTCTTTTTTTTATTTCAAGATATTTCTCACTCTACAATTAATCGAAAGCAAAATCTTTATAGGGTTTCTACCATTGTTTTGCTACGCGCACTCCGGTTCCGCTGTGCATGCTTTCCAATCTGGTTCTCTGAAGATTCATTAGTTTTGAAAATGGATTTTAAGCCATAGTCTAAGTTAGAAAAAAAGGAATCTAGGGTAAAAGCTGTCCTAGTTGATGGTAATTTCAAACTGACTTTTTTTAAGTGATCTTTTCCAGGAGCCACTAGTGAGAAATAATTATGGATTTTCTCCTATTTTTTAGAAGGAGGATTTTCCCTTTGTTAATCATGACGAATTTCTCTGTATTCCAGATTGTTATAACAGAAAAACTCTCCCGGAGATGACTTCAAATAACTACCTTCCATTTTGATTAAAAATAAAAATTTTGAATTAATAAATACTAGGTAATTTTTAATCTACGTTGTTTTGCCAGAATCGCATTCTAGCATTGATTTCTAGCATTGAAAATTCTAGTATTGCTTACCCCTGAAAATACAGAGTAGTATAAAATATATTAAAATAAGATAGCATTTTTCCATGATTTTACTATCTCTACAAGTAATTGATCGTATAGGATTCCATTGGGTTATCTTCATGATTTCACAATATGGGCCAAAATAATTTCCAATAGAAGATTTCAGCCTTTTGATTCTCGAAATATCAAACAGTTTGTGGTAACGAACTGTAAGTAAGGAGCGACCCGGCTCAATGCCAACCGAAACTCTAAAAACTGGAACTTTGATACCAATAGATACATAAAAAGAATTGGCTTTTTATGTTGATTTCAAATATATAAGTTTCATTAAGTTTAGTTTTATCCATCAAAGGCTACAAGCCTGAGGAAATTGCCTAGTTTTTAAAAAAAGGGTGAAACACCCCTAAAGGTCATACAATCTTAATGAAAATCATACCATCAAATTTAGTGCATCAGAAAACCATACTGCAGAAGCTTCAAGCTCCTATTTAGAAAAGTGTGGAATTTTGTATTTTTTGCCAGAAGACAGATCACGAATGCGTGTTTATTTATTTTTTTTTTCCCCAGGGATGATCGTATTAACCCAGTGGTCCTAAAACATCGTGAGGGACTCATTCGAATGGAAATTAAAAGTTCTAGCGCACTTTCTAAGCCCCTCCCCGCCCCGTTTTCCCAAAATTTTTTATTCATCATAATTGAAAGACCCAATAACTATGTCTTTAGATATAACACGACCCCCCCCCCCCAGAACAAGGGGAAAGTTCCTGAAGTTATAAAATTTCCCATTGTTTACGCATATAATTAGTTATTGGGAAGTATTTAAGCTATACATTTTCGTATGGGAGGGAGGGGGACAAAGTTTCTGCGGGAGGTTTTTCTACAGGGGAATTTTCTATGGGACGGGAATTTTCCAGGGAGTTAATTAAAAGGTTAACTTATCAGGGGGAAACAATGCACTGGGGGAATTTGCCAGAATTCATAAACAAAATTCTTTTTGTGTCTTGCTTTCTCGTTTCCGTCTCAATTTTACGCGTGGAGTTGTTAAAGGGTAATTTTGAGGGGTAAATTTACAAAGGGATTAAATTTTATAGAGGATATTTTTGTGGGGAGGGGGATTTATCCGTGGAAGTGTGGCCAGATTTATTGGCATTATTTAAACAATGATCACAAATTAAATAATAAAAACAAGTTTTTGAACTGAAAATAAGGAGTAACAATAAAAATTAGAACGAACAGAAATTATTACGCATATGAAGTGAATTGCCCCCTCCTTAACACCTCGCTCTTTTCGCTAAAATTTGAATTTTGTCCCAATTCTTTAAGAACGACTCCTGAAACACAAGGATCGTTTAATTAGAACAATAAGAAGCTTTTTTAAAGTGTAAAAACTTTAGCATAAAGAGCGAGGTGTTAAGCAGGGGGTAATCCCCTTCATATATGTAATAAACTCTGTTTGTCTGAAGTTTTATTGTTACTCCTTACTTTCAGTTAAA
Source organism: Artemia sp. Qi Xiang Cuo (assembly GCF_049724085.1). Classification (NCBI taxonomy): domain Eukaryota; kingdom Metazoa; phylum Arthropoda; class Branchiopoda; order Anostraca; family Artemiidae; genus Artemia; species Artemia sp. Qi Xiang Cuo. The sequence continues at coordinate 21,040,704 of NC_142798.1, read as the reverse complement.
TAAACTTGGTTTTTTATTTAATATTATCATGAAATAATTTGTTACAATTTGCACACGTGTGTACAGTTAGAGCATCTATTCAAGTTTTTCAAAAAAAAAAGATTCATATGAAATCGACATCCTTTTCCGCGTATATTACAAATTTATAATGTTTTGTTGGGATTTGCCTTTTATGTTTCAGTCCCCTCAAATGAAGGCGATTTACAGCTCAAATTTTCTTAGTCCTTGCTTTCCTATTACTACTAATGGGCAATTATTCGAATAAAGTTTCTCGCAAATGCCTACCCTTCTTGATTTGTAGTGCCATCATGATAAAAAATAAGAAAAGTACGTAAAAGCAAAAAAAAATCATCATTAGTGACAAATTATTAATTAAATTACATGAATATAAAGCTTGCAAAGACTAAAGCCCAATCTTCACCACTGCCATACCTGTTAATACAAAGTCAAGATTTATGAATGGCATATGTTTTTCCTTGATTTTAACATCATTAAATAAAAAAAACAAGTTTTTTTAACTGAAAGTAAGGAACGACGTTAAAACTTAAAACGAACAGAAATTATTCCGTATATGAAGGGGGCTGTCCCCTCCTCAACGCCTCGCTCTTTACGCTAAAGTTTTTTTATTGTTTAAAAAAATAGAGTTGTGAGAAAGTCAAACTTTAGCGTAAAGAGCGAGGCGTTGAGGAGGGGACAGCCCCTTCATATACGGAATAATTTCTGTTCGTTTTAAGTTTTAACGTCGTTCCTTACTTTCAGTTAAAAAACTTGTTTTTTTTATTTAATTTTTGAACGTTTTTGAATTAATGCAGGTTTTGATTTTGGCTCACCGTACATGAATAATTAAAACAAAATTTGCATATTATATTTGGTTAAATGGCTTTCTCGAAACTTGTTTAATTTTATTTACGAACGTTTTTATTAGTAATAAATATACGTAACTTAGAATTAACTTACGTAACGAACTTCTATATTCATAAATTTTTAACACGTATATTAGGGGGTTCGCCCCCTAGTCAATACCCTGCTCTTTAAACTATAGTTCGAATTTTTTTTCCAGTTCTTTAAAAATAACCTCTTAATCACAATCAGTTGATCAGTTGAAAAACTTGTTTTTTTTTTATTTAATTCCTGATCTTTTTCTTTAATAATTCTTGGAAATCCGGCGCCCCCTTCATAGCCATGTCCATTCCCCCCGGAAAACTTCTGGCATTGAACGTTCCGTCCCTCTAGGCCCCGACCCGCTCCGGCCCCCACCTACCACACAAAAACTCCTCAGAAAAAGTCTCTATACTTCCCAATAACCAATACAATATGTTAACATTGAGTAAAGTTCATAACTTTCAGCCCTCCCCCTGGGGACTTTGGGGATCAAGTCATCCTAAAAGACATTTTTATCATATTTTCGACCATGCTGAACAAAATGGATATCTCAAAATTTTGATCGGGTGACTTTGGGAAAAAAAGAGCCTGGAAGGGGGCCTAGTTGCCCTCCTTTTCTTTCACTCAAAATGGGCCCTATAACTTTTATTTTCTGTTCCATAGAGCCGTCCCATGATATTCTAGGACCACCGGGTCGATACGATCACCCCTGGGTAAAAAAAAACAAAAAAAAAACAAACAAACAAACAAATAAACACGCATCCGTGATCTTTCTTCTGGCAAAAAATGGAAAATTCCACATTTTTGTAGATAGGCGATTGAAACCTCTACAGTAGGGTTCTCTGATACGCTGAATATGATGGTGTGATTTTCAATAAGGTTCTGTAACTTTTAGGGGGTCTTTCCCCCTTTTTTTGGAAAATCAGCCAAATTTTCTGAGGCCCGTAACTATTGATAGGTAAGACTAAATTTGATGAAACTTATATATTTGAAATCAGAATTAAAATCTGATTCTTTTGATGTATCTATTGGTATCAAAATCCTGTTTTTTAAAGTTTCGGTTACCATAGAGCCGGGTCGCTCCTTACTTACAGTTCGTTACCACGAACTGTTTGATACTTGTAATATCAAGCCGAAAAATTGAATTATCAGGCGACTGGTTTGAACAACGTGTGCCAACACAGATTTGATCCAAAATATTGCCTACTAAAACTCAAGGGCACATCCAGGATTTTTGTCCGGGGTGGAAGGTCGCAAAAAACTTAAAAACGCAATTAAAAACTTTATTTACATGCATTTTTATTATGTTGTTACGTGTCGGACTAAAATTTCGACGGTAAGAGGTTAAATTTGTTAGTATAAAGTCTTTGCATCTTTTGCCACATTCATTTTACGAATGTGGACAGCAAGAATCAACAGCAAGTGACAGCTGTTGAACAGCAAGTGTTCAACAGCAAGAATCTGCTGTTGCAAAGTTTTTCTTTAACAAATCTATGACTGAATTCTGGACTCTGGTGAGTCAGTTACGAATCGTATGCTTAAGAGTTGAGAATTCTTCCACTGAAGAAATTATCAATGGGGTATAGAAATGAAGTTCTAGTGGTACTAATTTTGCCTTACTGACAAGTCTCAATATAATAACAATAATAAATTGCCTTTAGCCTACTGTTCAATACGTGTATATAGTTTAGCATGGTAATAAAAATAAACATTTACATGTGAGTCATATTCTTAGTGTTAGGACTTACCTTCTGAGTCGTCATGGGTTATTGCATCCGGATCCAGCTCATCCGCATTGAGAAACTTGTTTGTTCTTTTAAGTGAAACTGCGGCCTAAAAGCGGTTGAATTTATTAGTAAGTTTACAGTAATTCAGCAAAACTGTCATGATCTGTCGAGTCCGGTACATGGTTTCCTTTAAATTTTGTACCTACCTCAGTTTTGCCTCGCTTATGCCTACCAAATTAATGCTGTCTTTTAATCGACGTCCATCATTTTTATGGATAGAAGGGCGTATCTTGTGCCGAATCAGTTCATGGTAGTAGCCAAAGCTTTCTGTTCCACTTTCTAATCACATATTAGGAGTTGCACATTTCAAGAGAAAATATAGACCCCCAAATAGTGAAAAAGACCCCAAGACTACGGTCTTCCCAATGCTAAAAACCATCACTCTTTGGATATTGATCATCCTAGAAAATTTGTTAGTAAAGTCTCGAAAGATGCGCATATTATTCGTTACAAAGCATAAAACCCTGTATTTTAGATCTACAATATATAAGGACTTAGACATATCAGAAAAAGGAAAATAAACACAGCAAAATAAACAAAAAGAAACATAATGGATAAAAGAATAGATGACTAAATGAATTGTAAAATTATCGCTTTGTAATTCAGTTACATTCATTAATTGAAATAGTCTTTGTCAATAACGGGCTATTAAAGACATTTGAAGTCTGGAAATATTAAGTAAGGACAAATCAGATGAAAAAATGAATTAGCATCTCATTTAAAAGTCTTGTCAGGATTGAGTGTAGTAAGGAATAATTATTACGGTCAAAGAGGAGATGATAGCAATTCTCAGTGCCAGAAAACTAAAGTCTCAGTTCAACTTAAAAAATTAAGATACTCCTACTCATGAATCTATTCCCCCCTACCCATGAAATAGGCATTTCCTGTGAAATTGTATGGAGCTTTTGTATTATTCCGAGAAAATACTTGCCAGGACTCTTTCGGTAAATTTTCCTGATTTAATTACAAAGAACGACTTTTGAAAGACCCCACCTCCCTATGGTTTCTCATGCAGGAGGTGGGGCTACAGTGCTAGCAAATTCAACATTCCTCGGTATTAATATATCGATTTCACTCCGAATAAATCAGGTTTTGGAACTTCATCTCTCAGAATCTTGATTTAAAAGAAGCCCAATAGAGCCATAGAAGGCAACAAAATTTTTTAAAAAGCATCGTTTTTAAATTGTTTAAAATTAAAAAGTAAGCAATCTACTGAAAATTAAGTATGCTTGAGTGTTTGAAAGAGTTATAATTACTCGTATATACTAAAATGTATCCATGTCATGACGATAAAAGACCGTTGATCGTCTTATAAACTAGGCTTTTATTTTCTGCAGGCTACTTATGGAATTTTTTGCTACGTGAGGGAGCATCCTATTTTTTAGGTGAATTTTGTGTTTTCAGAAAAGTGATAGTTTTTAGAATTCCTATCACTTTCGACTATTAAAAAGGGCAAAAGCCCTTTCAATTTCAAATCAAATGAGCCCTTTTTGAAGTTTCTACGACAACGCTTTCTATAAAAACCTTATATGCCCCAGAGCATAACTTAAAACACTTGCCCGAGTTCTCTGAGGGGGTTATCATCCTCAAAGACCTAATTTCCAGAACTTTCAACTACGTTGAACAAAATGTATATCCAAAAATTTTGATTGCATGTGTTTGGGGTAATGGTTGGCATGAGAGGGGGTTAGTTGCCCTCCAATCACTTTCGATTATGAAGAAGAGCAATAGATATATTAATTTCCAACCCAATGAGCCCTTTTTGAAGTTTTTACGACAAAGTTTAATATAAGATCCTTACATACCCCCAGGGTATAGCTTGCAACCCTTACCCTGAGGGCTCTGGGAAGTTTGTCATCCTCAATGACCTAATTTCCAGAACTTCCATCTACGTTGAAGAAAATCTCTATCTCCAAATTTTGATTGGATGTGTTTAGGTAAATGGTGGGCGGGAGGGGGGGGGTAGTTGCCATCCAATCACTTCGACCATTAAAAAGGGTACTAGCCCTTTGAATTTCCAATTGAATGAGCCCTTTCTTTCTACGACAACAGTTTCTATAAAAACCTTATATGCCCCCAGGGCATAACTTACAACCCTTGCACCGAGGGCTGTGGGTGAGTGTCTTCCTCAAAGACATAATTTCCAAATGTTTCGATTACGTTGAACAAAATGGCTAACTCAAAATTTTGATTAGATGTGTTTGGGGAAATGGTGGTCGTGGAATGGATGTTATTTGCCTTCTAATCACTTTCAAGGAGGCACACTTGTGCCTCTATAAAGAGGCGACCCACCACAGTGTTAAGCGATTTCAGGTCCTAGAGGTCGCAAAGAGACGGCGGTAATCGCATTTTGTAGCCCAAGCTCAAACTAAGAAACGTGCAAAATTTCATCCTCCGCTGACTTTATCTTCATGGGGTAAACTGGGCCGGAAGTTTGGACCCTCCCACCACAGCCCCCCTTTAACGTTGTCCGATTGGGCTGAAATTTAGAGATTAAGCTTTCCTAGAGCTTATCCTCGAAATTTCAGCTCAATCCGATCACTCCTTCCCTGTTTTCAAAAACCAAATATAGCCACTTAAAATTCATTTCTTTTTTTTCTTAGCCACGCCTACAGGCCACAGTTGGCCCCGGATCCGGTTGAATGAGGACTCATTCGAAGCAGAATTCGACCTGTTAGGGCCTTTTGATATTTTCAGACCGAAAAAATTATCCCCCGAATTTACATTTACGAAAAACCTTAGTTTTTTTCAAATAATACAGATAAACAGGTTAGACATGCTTTGTTATGAAAATATCTGCGCGTCAATTTTCATAACAAAGCATGTCTAACCTATTTATGTGTATTATTTGAAAAAAACTACGTTTTCTAAAGAGTTAAAGAGGCTGAGTTACAAGGTCAACCCTTAAAACGTATAGGGATTAGGAGGCACAGCTGGGGGGGCTGTTAAAGAGGCTGAGTCACAAGTTCGAACCTTAAAACGTACAGGGATTAGGAGGCACCCTGTACGACGTGATTTGAGTATTCAGGAATTAAAAGCCTTAACACAAGAATGTTCAAGAGCGGGGGGTTTGGGGGGCGGCAGCCCCCAACTTCAACTCCTGACACGATCAGCTAACAGTTAGTCAAGCAATAATAAGTAATAAACTGTACAAAAACGTGCAGAAATTATTTGAAAAAAACTACGTTTTCTAAAGAGTTAAAGAGGCTGAGTTACAAGGTCGAACCTTAAAACGTACAGGGATTAGGAGGCACAGTTGGGGGGCTGCCGCCCCCAAACCCCGCTTTCGCAGCCTTTAAATAAAAAAAAAGTTTTTAAACTGAAAGTAAGGAGCGACATTAAATCTTAAAACGAACAGAAATTATTCCGTATATGAAAGAGGCTGTGCCCTCCTCAACGCCTCGCTCTTTACACTAAAGTTTGACTTTCTCACAACTCTTTTTTTAAACAATAAAAACTTTAGCGTAAAGAGCGAGGCGTTGAGGAGGGCACAGCCTCTTTCATATACGGAATAATTTCTGTTCGTTTTAAGATTTAATGTCGCTCCTTACTTTCAGTTTAAAAAACTTTTTTTTTATTTAAAGGCTGCCAAAGCGGGGGGTTTGGGGGCGGCAGCCCAACTGTGCCTCTAATCCTGTACGTTTTAAGGTTCGACCTTGTAACTCAGCCTCTTTAACTCTTTAGAAAACGTAGTTTTTTTTTCAAATAATCGTCTATTAAAAAGGACACAGGCCCTTCCAATTTCCAATCGAATGAGCCCTGTTTGAAGTTTCTACGACAAGTCCTTCGATACGAAGTGCCCTGGTCTAAGACAAACCAGAAAAAAAGAAAAAAAAAATAATAATACATTGAGCCAACATCGTTCTTTACTTAGGAAGCGCTATTGCACTGCCTATGATTTTAATAGGAGTCTTTCAAAATATCAGGTATATACGGATTTATTTTTATTTTCCTTTTGGATTTTTATCAAAATTCACCATAGTTAATGAAACCCCCCAGGACCATGAGAACAAATAGAAATATTTGTCAGAACCACATAGCGACTTTTCTTCCATGTTATCAAGCCCTATTTACGTCATTGAAATAGTTGTATTTGCACTATGAATTGGTACACAATTTAGAAAACTCTCAATCTTCTCTCCGTCTTTGACCTTTAGACAACAAGTAAAAAAATGGATTTTTTTTTTGGCAATCCAAATTTAATTTAAAATTTCTTTTCTTGCAAACGCTCTTAAACTATGCTTATGCTGCCTTGTAGCTCATAAATTTGAAGTCATCCTTAGGTGAAACAATGAACATATATTGTATACGTAGATTGTCAGAGCTTTAATAGACGTATTGTCGACCCGTTCTAGGAAGTAGAAATAAACCCTTGTTTGACCTTCAAATCAGTAATCCTAATTTCACCACGTTAAAATTCCTTGTTGAATTCACATGAAAAAGACACGAAAATAAGGGCTAAGATATAATAATTCTTACCTGGACACTAGCAACTATTAGCATTGGTAGTAAAATCATGGGCATGTTCATGATATTAAATAATGTCATCGCAACAAAAGCCTTTTGGGGATTTAGTATGTTGTCCGGATCCGTCAGAACGTAAACAGAAAAGGTTGCCAAAGCCACCTAGAAATAAATTGCCAAACTCAGGTGTAATTTTTTCGACAAAGCCATATCCTATGGCTTCTATGCAAATTTGACTTGATCAAATTAGCGACAGCTAGATCCCAGTATTAGTAAAATCTAATTATGAATGGGCTCTAATTTGTCTCATTTTTTTAACAGCCAAATGAGCAGCTTACTTTGCACATGAAAATACTGACAGAGAGGACGTTTATTTAGAGGTTCACTGAGTCTATTGAGGTTTTTTGAATTTATTTAGAAGTTCTATAAATTTTCTACTGAAAATTAGTGTTGAATTTCAAAGTAATTTGCATACTTTTCAGGCTTCTCATTTATTTGTTTCCGCAATTAACTTTTATTATTAAAATTAATCAATCCCCTTCGAATGACAATTTTTTTTCACTTGATAGTGTTTTCCAAGACGTGTTTTTAAATTTTTAGTGACTATAGTCTGGACTCCGTTCTTTAGTACAATGCAGCTACTGCTGCAACTATGATCATTAGCCTTGAGGTATTTTTTTTTTAGTCAAGATACATATAGCCCCATCTCGTATATATATCTTTAGTGTCTTTGTTGCTTGTTATAAGTATTTCACCTTCGAAGGCCGTAACAAATTGTCTTCGGTAGCTTAGAAAAAGAAACAAAAAACTATAGCTGGGCTGAAAGAACCAAGAGATTTTTTCACCTCCCTTAAGAGAAAACCTATTCGTCCTACCAAAAAAGCGAACAATTCTCATTGAATTTAACTGATTAAATTCAGAGATACAGTTATTTACGTGAGTATTATTTGTGCTCACGTGAGCACAAAGGATTTTATGGAAATTACATTTCCGGCGCACTATCGGTAATAGATACAGTCGGCCCCTGCTAGGGACAGAGAGGAGTGGCTTACCGCTGTCCCGAAGCCAGCCAAGAAACCCCTTATTTAATTTTAATGATGAATATGAACTCAGCCTTCAGCTTGGTGAAGGTACCATTGAGTGGGTGGAAGGCTTCGCCTACCTTGGGAGCTTACTTACTTATGATAGCAACCAACTCAAAGACATCAAGAGACGCCTAACACTTGAAAACTTCAGTTTTAAAGCTCTGATGCCCATCTGGAGGAATAAGGACTTAACAACAACTCTCAAAACGAGACTCTTCTACTCCCTCATTATTCCGATCGCCATCTATGCCTGTGAGTCCTGGACGCTTAATAGTCGAAAGTGATTGGAGGGCAACTATCCCCCCCCCCTCACGCCCATCATTCCCCCAAACACATCCAATAAAAATTTTGAGATAATGCACTTGCACCAAATGCAAGTGCAGTCATTTTGTTCAGCGTAGTTTATTTCCATTTAGAAAATATTTTTTTAAGGAGGACACTCCCCAACAACCCTCAGAGCAAAGGTTATAAGTTATGCCCTTGAGGCGTATAAGGTTTTTATTGAAATCTTTGTCGTAGAAACTTGAAAAAGAACTATTTTGATTTGAAATTCAAATGGCTAGTACCCTTTTTAGTAGTCGAAAGTGATTTGAGGGCAACTAGTAATGTAGTAATGGAGCTGTAATGTTCTGTGGAACACTCGCACCTCGGTCCGGGTTTTTTTAATGGGTGAGATAGGGGAAGATCATACTGCCTATAATTTATATACTGTGGTATGTACAATATGACCATACCATAAAGGGAGCACATGTCCAAAGCATCGTAGTTGTAGCACTAAGAAACGCTGCTTTTTTCAAAACTTTAACTTCTTTTTGACGGATATCTTCGACTTGCCCTTGAAATGACGGTTCCCAGGCATATAACTTCAAAACCTAAAAAAAAGCAAAACATATTCAATAGTATTAATCTAGTTACATAAAATAAATCACGATTCAACACATAGACCCCCCAAAAGAGGTTTAAATTTTGAGTACAAATAAAGAATTGTGACACGAATTTTTATGTTTGAACAGTTTAAGCTATCTTGTATCAATTGAAAATCCAGATCTAGATGAAAAGGATTTAGAAATTTCAAAGTCAAAGTAATTATTTAAGATTGAGAAGATTTTATATTTATAAATGGCAAATAGAACGAAATACAACCTTCTGTGTTCATAGTGAAGGATATAATTTAGGTCCAAACGGTTTGTTCTAAATTAATATCTGTTTTTTGACAGAAGGAAGGTGGGGGTGCTGGGTGAGCCGTAGAAATTGTTTCTCCAGAAATATTACCTGAAAATAACCAGGAGGTCATGCCATGGTATTAAAAAGCAAGTTAAAACATATTTTACTTCAATGTAGACGTAAAAAAAATATCCCACCAAAAACACTGGCTTCTGCTCTCCACTAAGCATGCAATTAGGGAGAAAATGTGTGCTCCTTCAAGTTATCTCATTTGATTCTCTAGAACTCATGATTTCCACCCAAGAAAAAGATTGGGGACACCTCTGGGATGTACAACTGCAAACATATACGATTTTGTTTGCTTTGTCTATTTTAGCAGTGATATTACCTTCATTCCATTAAGAATCTCATTAATAAGCTTCACACGTTTGTCTTTATTCTGCATCTGTTGAAGTTGTAGAGCTCTTGTTTTGGTGGCAATAAATCCATTGATGGGTATTAGCATAATCATAACACCCAAACCAGCAAAGATGCTAGGACCTAAAACAAAAAAGATAAGCAGTATTTTGTAAATACAAATCCCTTCCAAATTTTTTTCTAGTTTCAGCTGCATCTAAAAACCAGTTTTCCTCTTATGTTGCCACTTTTGCACAGTTCAGGAAGGCTGAATTAGACCAGAAGTCTAAGTCTTAGTATCTGATACAGCAATTTTTGGTACAAGTCCAACCGAAAAGTGTCTGCAAACAATTAAAACTTTAAAACCCTTTATCTGAAAAACCCAAATATAACTATGTTAAGAACAAACATAAACATGGTATGAACAAACTACACAATGATACAACTGATGATTTTCATTTTAAGGTCGCACAGCCAGTATATACTGAAATACTAAAGTCTTGGATTAGTTAAACTTTTTGACTTACTCAAACTTAAGTGATATAAACTATATTACGTAAAATATAGATGTTGACAAAAATGGAGTATCAGTGAAATTTAATTAGACAGTTTTCCAATGATAATAAAGAAGAAAAGATAGAAATCTGTGAAGACAAAATGTTTTCCCAGGACATTTCTTGGAATTTTGACCTTATTAATTTTTTTTTTTGACCTTATAAAAAATAATGATACATTAGGCTCAATCATACGCAAATCTGATGAAACAACTTAAACTACAAGAACAGTAACTTAAAAATATAAATACATGCTTAAAGACATAGATGCATTATCAGGAAAATTCAATTAAATAAAAATCCAGTTTTAGAAAAGAGGATACTACATACGTCTCTGTGAAGACAAGATAAATTTTCCCATAAGATATGAAACTTTGGACTTAATATAGGATTGTCGCTTTTGTTTAGAAAAATATAGATATATTAGCCACAATCATATACAAATATAAGGAAACTCAAATGAAATTGAGTTTCAAAACATTGAATTTCAAATGAAAAAAAAACATCAACAAAACATGTGCTCATCTAGAAATAAAAAACGAAAGATTTGACCCCCCCTAGTTCGAAAAGATTATATTTTTCCACGTCCCAAATTTTTTAGTAATTGAAACATGGAACAGGAAATTGACAGAGTCGAATCATTACATTTGGTTTTACCAGTAAATTATAACTAGCAACCCATAAAGGTTCAATATTTTCAATTGTGACTAAGTGCTAGAGTCTTAGGAGCGATGACAACGATTAATTCTGTATTTGAAGGTATGATCCTTATTCTCTTTTAAACTCCATAACTCTTATGCCCAAAAGGTGGATCCCTGCTTTTTAATAATGCATCCTTTGCATAAAATTATTCAAGGTTTGCATTTGGTCAATTAAAAGTTAAAACTAGTAATTTTAGCAGGACAGATGTTGAGGCGGCAATGCCAAACTATTAGAGATAAAATTTTGAAAAGCTAACGAAACAAAAATGCGTTTCGTTAGCTTCGTTAGCCCCATACAACTCTAAAGCATAAATTCCAAACTTCTCCAGGTTTTAGGCCTTTGGAAATAAATAAAAATCAATTCTAACTCAATGCCCACAACTGTACAATCTTAGTCATAAAGCCCTGTAGTATTCAACCTCCTACAGTTTTTAAACTGTTTTATTTCAGTATTACAAACCATTTTGTAGCATATCTTACTAAATTATCGTAAAATTATTATCTTTTAATTTATATGGGGCTAATAAAAAATTCCCATTTAAATTATACAAAAATAATAAATAGATAGTTCAGTGTGGGAGAAGGACTTACTAAAGTACGCATTACCTAAAGTTAAACTGTCTATGAGGGGCACCATTGACGATTAGAGATGCGATGGAATTTAAAAAAAGATGTAGAAAAGAATGTTAGGTAGACTTCAAATAAGTTCATTAGGGGCTTGGCCCTTACAGCTCAATCAACAGACGTAAAACAAGGTGCTGGTACAGCCAGTTTTTACTTGGGCCTGCTATCTAGATGGATTGACTGAGTTCCTTAGTTCTTGAGTTTGTAAGAAACAGATGGATTGCCAAAGTGATATAAATCCTTAAGATATATTTTGGTACGTGACTCAAGTCTTGAACAGTATCGGATTTTTTTCGATTTTGGCGGGAACCAGATGAAGAATTGTCCAACGCACAAAAGGAAACCAGAATTGATAAAGATGCTGGTTTTGGATCTGTCAGCAACAGATTCTCCAGTAATCTCTAGCCAATTTTTTCTATTCTCGACAATGTCTCCATAGTCTTCCTCACGGTTCCAAAACCACTTTGAAATTTTGTCAGACATTCTTTATCTCTCCTGGAATTTGTTCTCAAGGAAATATGCTGATTCACAAACGTGTCCACATTAAGCATGGACACTGTTTCTGTTCTGTTATCAAAGTGCTTGTTTCTCTTTTGTTTACAGAAAAAAACAGAACAGAAACAGATGACCTGTTTTTTATTTTCCTTTTCTGTTCTGTTGCTATCTTTAGAATAGCAGTATTGTCTTGTTTCTTTTTTTCTACCTGATTTTCTTCTGTTCCCGATTTTATTTTAGTGCTACGAGAATGAGATATTCGGGAATTTCAGACTTACAAAATAGTGTTTTAGATCGGAATTTAAAATTGTAAAGAAGTGCGGTTACACGTTTCTGTTGTAAAGAAGCGTGATTTTGTTCTTTCAATAATTTTCATAAATACAGTAGCGCAAATTTACAAGAACCCTGGGACGGAGGAGTACATTTTTTTATATGTACCCCTTTAAAATAGTAGATCCAGAGTTTCTGGAGAAAGGAGGCTCGGCTTTTCCTTTGGGAACGGACCACTAAAACAGGCCTACATAATAAAAAGCATGCCCACTCGGATTCTTAAAACAAAAGGGATGACCCGGCTCCCCCATCCAAGATTTTTTCCTGCACCCTTTTTCCTTACTTTTTCTTTTTTGTCACTCTTTTGTTTAGAATAAATTTGTCAATTTCGTGAATTATTTATACCTTTGTCACATTGAGTCCCCCCAAGATTTTGCTCATAGGTGGCCTTGTCACATTAGGCCTTGCCAAAGATTTTACTTTAGATCCACCCCTGAACGTTAAGACGGTAAAGGTGCAGTTTAATTCCACTAAAACGACGTATTGCTTACAGTATATTATTCCATTAATTGAGCAGGAAAGTAGCCCAGTTACTGTCCAGGAGAAGCGAAATACAAACAAATCACTTATTACTGTCTATCCTGGTTCTAGTGGTTGGGGTTGGGCATCTATCTCCTACATTACATGGGAAATAATTTGCACCTTTAGCCGTGAGAACTTTAATCTAACTATTTTTATGGAGGTTATGCTGCTAAATAACATTGACTTGCTACCATGACCGTGCTGACCTATACATGATGAATACTGATTATTAATTTGCAAAATTCTCTTAAATGCTTAGTCAGAGAGCAATGTAAATGTATTGAAGTCTTATCCAGTAGAAATATAAGTTTTTGCTAGCAAATCTTTATTGCATCAACATAACAAGATAACCAAATATACTTTTTCTCATGTTACTAAAATCATCTCTAAAATCAATAGAAATTCTTTCAAGGAAAAGTTTAGAGTTGAAACTAGCTGATTTTCTGGAAGGGACAAATTCTCATAAAATGATGATATACTTTTCTCATTCAGTAGGATATCAATCTTCCGGTGAACACAGTATTTTTTACCATAAAGCAAAAGAAATTCAAAAATTAACACTAAGCGGTGAATTATTTCATCTATCTGTCTCATAAATACAAATTACAGACAAGCTAATTCCCGCAAAAATTAATATTGTGCTTCAAATGGTCAAAGTTGTTATGAAACCGTAGTTGGGATATTTCATGTTGCTTTTATAAGTAGACAGATTCTTTGGCTTATTGTGCCAACAAACAGCTCAGGAGGCAATTGGTCCCTTTCCCCCTAGTTATGCCAGTGAGGTGTAAAAGGTCAGATATTTGGGTGGAGGTGCAATTTTTAAAAAAATTGGCTATTGGAAGGTGCTTCTAATTTTGTAAAAAATCGTAAACTACACCATTGTCCTCAGAACAGCATGACGTCATCTTCTCAGGACGGCTTAAATGTTCCAGCCAATACTTATAGGCCATGTTACTAAGTATCCCACTTGAAATAGGACTCAAAGAAAGTATCAAGTGCAATTTCTTAAAAGAGTCTCTAAAGGCTAATGTAGCTTCTACCACGACATTTATATACCATCTTAAAAGGAAGGATATAATTGATGTGCACCAAAATAAAGTATATGCGGCTGGTGCAGTAAACAACAAAGCCAAACCAACTCAAAAAAATATATATCAAGTCAGGCTGCTGCCCTAAAGAAAGCTCCCAATAGCAAAGCAAGTGACACAGAGGATAATGAATTGTTGAATCACAACCATCGGGGCGAGGGTTTCCAAGTTATACCCTGAGGGCATATAAGAACGATGTTGGCACAGTGTATCATTTATTATTTTTTTTTTTCCTATAGAGCAGGGCACTTCATATGGAAGGGATCGTCGTAGAAACTTCAAAAAGGCTCATTCGATTGGAAATAAAGAGTTCTAGTGCTCTTTTTAATAGTCGAAAGTGATTGGAGGGCCACAAGCCCCCCCCCCCACGCCCATCATTCTCCCATACATCCAATCAAAATCTTAAGAAATTCATTTTGTTCCGCGTAGTTGATTTACAGATAGAAAATATAATCTTGAGAAGGACACTCTCCCACAACCCTCAAGGCAAGGGTTTTAAGTTATGCCCAGGGGGCATACAAGGTTTTTTATAGAAGGTGTTGTCGTAGAAACTTCAAAACAGGCTCATTCGATTGGAAATTCAAAGAGCTAGAGGCCTTTTTAATAATCGAAAGTGATTGAAGGGCAACTAACCCCCCCCAGGCCCATCATTCCCCCAAACACATCCAATCAAAATTTTGAGACAGACATTTTGTTCAGCGTAGTTGATTTCTAGATAGAAAATATGTTTTTGAGGAGGAAACTCTCCAATACCCTCAGTGCAAGGGTTTTAAGTTATGCCCTGGGGGCATATAAGGATTTTATATAAGGCGTTGTCGTAGAAACTAAAAAAAGGCTCATTAGATTGGAAATTCAAAGGGCTAGTGCTGTTTATAATTGTCTAAAGTGATTGGAGGGCAACTAGCCACCCCCTCTCCACGCCCATCTTTCCCCATACACATCTAATCAAAATTTTGAGATAGCCATTTTGTTCAGCGTAGTTGATTTCCACATAGAAAATATGTTTTTGAGGAGGACACTCCCCCACAGCCCTCAGGGCAAGGTTTTAAGTTATGCCCTGGGTGCATATAAGGTTTTTAAAGAAGGCGTTGCCGTAGAAACTTCAAAAAAGCTCAGTCGATTGGAAATTCAAAAGGCTAGTGCTTTTTAATAGTCGAAAGTGATTGGAGGGCAACTATCCCCCCCCCTCACGCCCATCATTCCCCCAAACACATCCAATAAAAATTTTGAGATACTGCACTTGCACCAAATGCAAGTGCAGTCATTTTGTTCAGCGTAGTTTATTTCCATTTAGAAAATATTTTTTTTTAAGGAGGAAACTCCCCCACAACCCTCAGAGCAAAGGTTATAAGTTATGCCCTTGAGGTGTATAAGGTTTTTATTGAAATCTTTGTCATAGAAACTTGAAAAAGAACTATTTTGATTTGAAATTCAAATGGCTAGTACCCTTTTTAGTAGTCGAAAGTGATTTGAGGGCAACTAACCCCCCTCTCGCACCTACCTTTTCCCCAAACACATTCAATCGAAATTTTTAGATAGCCATTTATTCAACGTAGTTGAAAGTTTTGGAAATTAGGTCTTTACGGACGGCAACCGCTCCCCCCACAGCCCTCATGCCCAGGGTTGTAAGTAATACCCTGGGGGCATATAAAGTTTTTATTGAAAGCGTTTCGTTGAAACTTGAAAAGGGCTCATTCAATTGGAAATTGAAAGGGCTAGTGCCTTTTTTGATAGTTGAAAGTGATTGGATAGCGACTAACGCCCCTCTCACGCCCACCATTTTCCAAAACACATCCAATCAAAATTTTGAGATATCCATTTTGTTCAACGTAGTTGAACGTTGTGGAAATTAGGTATTTTAGGAAGATAACCCCCTCAGAGGCCTCAGTGCAAGGGTTTAAGTTATGCCCTGGGGCATATAAGGTTTATATAGAAAGTTGTTGTATAAATCATAGGCAGCGCAATCGCGGTGCCTAAGTAAAGAACGGGGACACTCGAGAACGAGACAAGAAACGGGGACTAAGTAAAGAGGAGGACACTCCTCCACAACCCTCAGGGCAAGGGTTTTAAGCTATGCCCTGGGGCATATAAGAACGATGTTGGCACAATGTATTATTTAATAATTTTTCCTTTAGAGCAGGTCACTTCGTATTGAAGAAAGTGTCGTAGAAACTTCGAATAGGGCTCATTCAATTGGAAATTGGAGTGGCTTGTACCCTTTTTAATAGTCGAAAGTGATTGGAAAGATACTAACACCTCTTCCACGTCCACCATTTCTCGAAATACATCCAATCAAAATTTTGAGATAGCCATTTTGTTTAGCGTAGTTGATTTCCAGATAGAAATTATGTTTTTGAGGAGGACAGTCCCCCACAGCCCTTAGGGCAAGGGTTGTAAGTTATGCCCTTGGGGTGAATAAGGTTTTTTTATAGAATGCTTTGTCGTAAAAACTTCTATCATTCGATTGGACATTCAAAGGACTAGTGCCCTTCTTAGTAGTTGAACGTGATTAGAGGGCAACTTACCCGCCTCTCACGCCCACCTTTTCCCCAAACACATCTAATCAAAACTTTGAGATAGCCATTTTATTCAACGTAGTTTTAAGTTCTGGAAATTAGGTCTTTGAGAATGATAACCAGCCCCCCTCCCCACAGCCCTCGGGGCAAGGGTTGTAAATTATGCCCAGGGGGCATATAAGGTTTTTATATAACGTGTTGTCGTAGAAACTTCAAAAAGGGATCATTCTATTGGAAATTCAAAGGGGTAGTGTCCTTTTTGATTGGCAAAAGTGATTTAAAGCCAACTATCACCTTGCACACGCCCAACATTCCCTACGCACATTCAATAAATATTTTTTAATACCCGTTTTGTTCCACGCAATTTAAAGTCCAGAAAACTATATCTCTGAGCAAAAAACTCCCCCCACAGTTTTCAGGGCATAGTTTATAAGCTATACCGGGGGGGTATATAATGTTTCTATTGAAATCTTTGTCGTAGAAACTTGAAAAAGGGCTCATTCGATTGGAAATTCCAATGGCTAGTGCCCTTTTTAGTTGTCGAAAGTGATTTGAGGGCAACTAACCCCCCTCTCACGCCCATCATTTCTCCAAACACATCCAATCAATATTTTAGATAGACATTCTATTCAACGTAGTTGAAAGTTTCGGAAATTAGGTCTTTAAGGATGACAACCCAAAGGTTTTTATTGAAAGCGTAGAAACTTCAAAAGGGCTCATTCAATTGGAAATTGAAAGCGCTAGTGCCTTTTTTAATAGTTGAAAGTGATTGGAGAGCGACTAACACCCCTCTCACGCCCACCACTTTCCCAAACACATCCAATCAAAATTTTGAGATATCCATTTTGTCCAACGTAGTTAAAAGTTCTTGAAATTAGGTCTGTTAGGATGATAACCCCCTCAGAGCCCTCAGTGCAAGGGTTGTAAGTTATACCCTGGGGGCATATAAAGTTTATACAGAAAGTTGTTATAGAAATTTCAAAAAAGGGCTCATTTGATTGGAAATTGAAATTGCCCTTTTTAAGAGTAGAGAGGGAGTGGAGACTAATTAACCCCACTCTCACGCCGGCCGTGTACCCAAACACATTCATTCAAAGTTGATACGATGTAATTTCGTTCAAAAGAGATGACAGTTTTGAACAGTGTGTAGTTACGGGTGAAAAACCCCCCTAGAGCCCTTAGGGACAAGGTTGTAAGTTCTGCCCTGATGTATATAAGGTTTTTATAGATAGAGTTGTCGTAAAACTTCAAATGGGGCTCATTCAATTTGGAAATTGAGAGGGCTAGTGCCCTTTGTAATAGTCGAAAGTGATTGGAGGGTAACTAACCCTCCTCTCTCGGCCACCATTCCTCCAAATACATCCAATCAACATTTTCAGATAGCTATTTTGTTCAACGTAGTAGAAAGTTCTGGAAATTAGGCCTTTTAGAATGACACCCCCCCCCCCCAGCACTCAGGGCAAGGGTTGTAAGTTATTTCCTGGGGGCATATCAGGTTTTTATTGAAAGTGTTGTCGTAGATTCTTCAAAAGGGCTCATTTGATTGGAAATGGAAAGGGCTAGTACCATTTTTAATAGTTGAAAGTGATTATAGAGCGACTAGCGCCTCTCTCTCGCCTAACCTTTCCCCAAACACATCCAGTCAAAATTTGAGATAGCTATTTTGTTTAACGTAGTTGAAAGTTCTGGAAATTCGGTGTTAGAGGATGACAACCACCCTAACAGACCTTAGGGTAAGGGTTGTAATTTATGCCCTGGGGGCATATAAGGTGTTTATAGTAAGCTTTGTCGTTCCCAAAAGGGCTCATTCAATTTGAAATTGAAAGGCCTAGTGCCCGTTTTATTAGTCAAAATCGATTGGAAGGCTTGACATTCTTTTATTAAATGCTAATACTATTGTAGCGTAGTATTTTTTTCTATTGTTGTTGCTTGGATTAGGGCAGTTTGTATTAAAGGAGCTGTTGTAAGAAGTACGAAAAGGGATCCTTTGATTGAAAATCGAAATAACTGATGTCCTTTTTAATCGTCGAAAGTGATTGGAGGGCAACTAATCCCCCTTCCACTCCCACCCTCCCACGCCCCCCCTCCCATTTGCCCATTATGTTTAAAAAAGAAATGTTGCCTTAAGATAAAATCAAAATGCACTGTGATACTGCCAATTCCCAATTAGGCATCTCAGCAGTATCCCAAGAACGACTGAGGGTATTATGTTCAAACTTTTGGGGCTACTTCTGCTCTTAAAATTTAACCAAATCAAAATAGCGTAAGTGTATCCAAGCTATCAAAGAAAGTAAACAGATTTTTTTTGCGAGTGGTATCAAGTTTTCTATTTCAGGTCAACTAGAGGAGGTATGAAACTAAATCAAATAGTACCATTTGTGTCCAGAATTTTAAAAGTGTGCAGGTTGTTAAAAATTACTGAAGACTTTTCTCCAGCATACAAATAGCAGGCCAAACTATAAAGTCTTTTAAAAAACAAAGAGATTTATATCGCCTTTTTCTTTTTCCCTGAAAGGATTGTATCAATATAAAACGAAAGGAAATTAATTAAAAAAACTTGTCCCCATTAATAACTTTCCGAAAAAAAGCAAATAGCTCCATTAAACCAAAAATGAGCCGAAATAATACCAAATGATCTACCGAGCATGGGACTGCCGCAGTTCAGCATTGATAAAAGAAATAAAACCCAAAACGAAGAGATATTACAATAAATAACCGAGTCAAACTCAAAACGAGCAGAAATTAACATAAGTTGGGCGCATAGCCCCCATGCCTTCCCAAGGCCAGAACAAAATTTGCATTTTACTGAAAAAATACAACTGAATGTGCATTGTCAGTTTAATTTACATATACTGATATTTAGTAATCAAAATGTTAATACTATTTGATTTATTAAAGTTATAAAAGTAGAAATATTTATATTTTTTCAGTAAAGTGCAAATTTTTTTCTGGCCTTGGGAAGGCATAGGGGTTTATTTGAGGGGTATTATTTGAAAAATTTTCACCAAAATTGGCTTGGAAATAATTAATCTTAAAAGGCTGCGTTAAGCTGCAAGGTAACAAACAATTTTTTAATTGACAGTAAGAAGTGTCATTTTCCCGTGCATTTTTGTTCTTTCTTACTTTTGTTTAAGATGATAGAGGGGGGGGAGCTAAGATGATTAAGGGGATAGAGGGGGGGGAGCATGGTCTGGAGGGGAAAATTTTCCCCTCCCAAATCAACTATATGCTCTGCTTAAATACTAAAGACTTTGAGCTGACTGCGTAATTTCATGCTGAATTTTTTTTTCCCAAATGTCTCGAATAACTAGTATTTATTATAAACATAAAAGTCTATTTTTGGAATGAGAAAATGGAAGAAAAATAACCATAAAGCAAAAAAATGATAGTGATATTTATGTGCGCAAACAATTTTTCGCCCCTATATTAGAAAAACTGCTCTTTTTTGTGGAAAAAATGCTTCAAGAGTACTAGGTTTTCTCAAAAGTGTTACCGCTACAAAAAAGCAATACCTATGGCAAGTGTAGTTTTTGATCAAAAACAGTTGTTTTCTGTTTTTACCAAAAAACAAAACAGAAACAGAAACAGGTATTCTGTTTTTTGTTGACCTGTTCTGTTTCTGTTCTGTTTTACTCAAGCCCTGTTTTTTTTTGTTTTTTTTTGTTTCTTCAGAAAAACAGAACAGTGCCCATGCTCATTTCTGATACGCTGAATCTGAGGGTTTGATTTTCATTAAGATTCTATGACTTTTAGGGGGTGATTCCGCCTTTATTAAGAAATCAGGCAAATTTTCTCAGGCTCATAGCTGTTAATAGGTAAGACTAAACTTAATGAAACTTATATGTTTGAAATTATTATAATAAGCCGAATCTTTTGATATAGCTATTGGTATCAAAGTTTCGTTTTTTAGAGTTTTGGTTACTATTGAGCCGGATCGCTCCTAGTTCGTTAACACGAGCTGTTTGAAAATGGGGAATTTTGTGTTTTTTGTCAAAAGAAAGCTCACAGATGCGTGTTTAGTTGTTTTTTTTGCCCAGAGGTGATCATATCGATCCAGTAGTTATAGGCCATCAGGAGAGGGCTCATTTATAAGGAATTTACATGTTATGATGCCCCCAAAAATTGGACGATAACTAGCCCCCACCTACACCAATTTTCCCCAAAATCGTTATAAAATTTGCCCATTGTTTACGTATGGTAATTTAATAAGGTGATATATGCAAACATTTTTGAAGGGGGGGGGATTTTGTGACTGGGTTGAACTTCTATGGGGACAATTTTCCGTGAGGAGGAAAATTTCTGGGGATGAATCTTCCTGGGGAAATTTTACACTGGGGGATTTCTTTGCCTACTCAATTATGAGTGTGGAGATGTTCTGAGGAATTAACCGGGAGAATTTTCAGCGTGTTTGGATTTCTGGGAAATAGTTTTCACGGAAAGGGGGATTTCCAGAGTGGTCAAAAAAATGATCAGAGCTAAAAGTCTTTTTCGAATGAAAGTATGCTATGGAGAATTTTTCACATTGAATGTTCTGCAAGAAATTTTGTGGAGTCGAGGGGGGGGATTTCAGCGAGGATGAAATTGTCTGACAGAAATTTTAGGGGTGTGTGTTTTATCTGGGCTGAACTGCCCACGGAAGAATTTTCCGAGAGGGCACGAAGTACTTTATGGAGGTGGAGCCAGATTCACCGGCATTATTTGAAAAACGATCAGAAATAAAAATAAACAAGTTTTTTCTACTGGAAGTAAGAATAACAATAAAACTAAAAATGAACAGAAATTATTCCGTATATGAAGGAGTTGTTCCCTCCTCAGTAACTTGCTCTTTACGCTAAAGTTTGACTGTTTGTCCCAAATTTTTAAGAACGACTTCTGATACACAAGAGCTGTTTAATTAGAATAGAAAATTTATTCAAGTCCTATGAACTTAAGCGCGAAGGGCAAGATATAGAGGAGGGAACAAATCCTTCATATACGGAATAATTTCTCCTCATTTTTAGTTTTCATGTTATTTCTTACTTTCAGTTGAAAAACTTATTTTTTTATTATTTAGTCTATAATAGTGCAAGGGTATGGGTTGGACAAAGTATTTTATGCGACGACAAAGCGACCAACATTTTCGAAATGAGTTATCAAAATATGGTATTGTCCTTATATTTGCATCCCTTTTCTATTCTTCTCAATTCAAGAGAAGAAAAAATTATGTAGCGAAGTGTCCAAGTTTCTTTGAAATTCAGAATTTGAGAAACTTCATTTTACTTACTTGTCGAATGAATGAATGGACTCAATAAATGAATTCAGTAGATGACCTAGAACAGCATTTTCTGACAAGAAGTGCCGACAAAATATGTAAAACTACCCTCAAACCAAACATTTTTCTTCTGATTTGTCTATTACATATATTTGCAAAGAAATAGCTAATCTTAAAAGGCTGTTATAAGCCGCAAGGCAACAAAAAAAAATTATGAATAGGCAGTGAGAAATGTTCTTCCCGTGCATTTTTATTCTTTTCTTTAAGAATATTTTTATTCTTTATTTTTTTTTTTATTCTTTTTTTTATTCTTTTTTTTTATTCTTTGCATTTTTAATACTTTTCTTTAAGATAGTTTCTGAGCATCATGATGGGAGAAGGGGCAAAGCTTGGTCTGGAAAGGGGAGACTGCTGCCTCTAAAAGCAACTATGGACTCTGTTTAAGCACCAATGATTTTGAGCTGACCCCATAAATTGATGACGAAAATTATTTTGTTATCACAACGTCTCAAATAACTAGTATACATGTTCCTGAGGTTTGAGGAGATGCTGTTTAAACTTAATAGCGCATGTAAAACAGTTCATAGTAACTAACTGTAAGTAAGCAGCGACCCAGCTCAATAGTAATCGAAACTCTGAAAAACAGAATTTTGATACCAATAGATATGTCAAAAAAATTTCTTTTATGCTGATTTTATATATACAAATTTCATTAAGTTTAGTCTTACCCGTCGAAGGTTAAGAGCCTGAAAAAATTGTCCTGGTTTTCAAAAAAGGGAAAAACGTCTCCCAAAAGTCAAGTGACCTTAGTGATGACGACACCTATAAGATTTAGCGTATCAGTGAATCCTACTGTATAAATGTCAAGCTTCTTTCTGCAAAAATTTGGAATTTTGTATTTTTTGCCAGAAGAAAGATCACGGATGTGTGTTTATTTGTTGTTGTTTTTTTCCAGGGGTGATCGTATCCACACACTGGTCCTAGAATATTGGGAGAGGGCTCATTCAAAAGGAAACTAAAAGTTATCCGGACAATGGACAAATTGACAATGGACAATGAACAATGGCAATGGACTAAAAGTTAACCGGACAATGTCAAATCGTAAAGGGATTTAAGGTAACGTCTTTGGATGAAGAATAAAAGTTTAATGACCATGCCTAATTGAAATATAGTTTTCTATATAAAAACAACATCGATTGAAAATACTTGGGTTGAAAAAATGAAAAAAAAGAAAGAAAAGACGATGACGTGACATTTCACAGAAAATACAGCCAACATATTTTTAGTTACGTTATTCCTTACCAAGAGTCTCGTATAAGAAATATAGGGCGATGGCGATTTGGAAAGGGGCTGACCACAAGAGATTCAAATAAAGTGACATTTCCATCAGCCGCTGGGTATCCACTGCCATCAAGTTTACTATTTCACCAACAGTTGTATCTCTTCGGGCTGTGTTTGAAATTTTCAGAGCCTGAAATAATTCAATTTCAATAAAATACTTTTAACTGACTAAATAAATATAGAAAATAGTAATTGTTGAAGGTTATGATTTGTACCAGGTAATCAGTAACAGTGGTAAAACTAAAGTCAGTGCTTTAGCATCTGGGCCGGCTCTCTACAGGTATGAACATAAGGTCGGGGCAGCAACTTTATAATTTCGGTACCAAAGCAATTGAAAGGCATCTAAAACTGAATATCCCGATTGCTAATTTGATGCTCAGGAAAATCATTGAAGCAATGTAGGTAACATGAGAGTACATCTGATTCTAGAATTCAGTAATTATAGGTTTACCCATCAAAATCTTTTCGTATAAGATAATTTCCATAGTTATAGAAAGGGATCGTAAACGTACAAAAAGGAGAACGATCTTACGGAAAATTCTGCAATAAACAAAAAATCGCGAAGAAAGGAAACGAGGACAATTAACAGCCAGTGAAAAAATTGAAAAATTATGCAAATATTTCGGTCAAGACCTCCGCTTGACCGTCCTCAGTGCAGAATAAAACTGATAAAAATATAAAAACCAAAAAATATAAAAATATCATGATTAGCCAGTGTGGTCTCAGAAATTATCTGCAATAAAATCCAACACCTCTGACTACCATAAGCTACTATATAAAATTTAGAAAATCTAGCACATTTACCCATTACCCATGAAAAAAAGAAGAAGAGAAACTAAAAAACGTGTATCCCTGACTATTCTAAGATAAGAAATAAGAAATAAGAAACGTGTATCCCTGACTATTCTAAGATAAGAAATAAGAAATAAGAAACGTGTATCCCTGACTATTCTAAGATAAGAAATAAGAAATTTTATATTTGTGTAGGTATACGATTGAAAATTATGTTGAAAGATCTTCATGCATCCCATATATGGTAGTATAATTACGGTCAGGGTGAGGCTACTTCCAAGGAACTTTTCGAGTTCCCTCTTATATTCAAAATGTTTATACATATCCTCTTATATTTATAAGTAAAATATAAATATACATTTCCTCTTGTATTTATAATTTTCGACACATAGCTTCAATCTGTTGATGTATATTTTGTTCCCAACCCAAGTGAATTATTAAATAAAAAAGTTTTTTTTCAACTGAAAGTCGGAAGCAACATTAAAACATGAGACGAACATAAATTGTTCCATATTTGAGGGGGCTGCCCCTTCCTAAACCCTCATTCTTTACGCTAAAGTATTAAAGTTCTTTAAGAATATTTCAATTTAAATTCAATGGGCCTTGTGTTTGAGCAGTCTTTCCTAAGATTAATTAAAAAAAAAATTAAGAAAAAGAAGTTTTTTCAAAGAAAAGTAAAGGCCATTTTAAACTTAAGAACAGCAGATACAAATTCCTGTTAAAATTCAAACTCAAAACTACCAAAAATTACTATCAAAGAATAAATGAAACCCAAAACGAACAGAAATTACATAAACAATCATAACAAAAAAATACAAGTAATAATATAAATGAATAAATAAATCTTAAGGCAAGTATCGCTTAAATTGAGTATACAAATCAAGCTAAAAACGAAAAAAAAATATTTTGCTATTGAAATATAAATCAAACCCAAAATAAATATCTAAAGCGGAGTCCAGCGGTGAAGCTGCTGGTCTCCTCGTGCTCTATATATATATATATATATATATATATATATATATATATATATATATATATATATATATATAATAATAATAATAATAATAATAATAATAATAGTAGTGATAATAATAATAATAATAATAATAATAATAATAATAATAATAATAATAATAATAATAATAATAATAATAATAATAATAATATGTATATATATATATGATTTATTAATTGTTATCAAAATTCCTTTTTTTATAGTTGTATGTACTATTGGACCAAGTTGCTCTTTACTTGCAGTTCGTGGCCACGAACTGTTGGCTAATTACAATACACACTTCTTTCTTTTAAATAGTGTTACTTGTGACTGACAATGATTGCTCTTTCCATATCTTTCATATACAGTTTATATTACTTAAAAATTGATTAGTCTTGACTCTGTTTATGATTCCCAATCAAAATAAATTAAACCTCAAGCCAAAATATTTCACGTCACCTTATCCATTCAAAATTGGTTCATATTCCTTGGGCATTCTTAATAAGGCTATATCATCGAATTTGTCCAAAACATGTAGAATAATAACCTTAGTTTTAAGAGGGTTTGCTGGAATCCTGAGTGATCCTGAGCCAATTAGAATAAGCTAATGACCATTCTATAATTACATCTGTCTATGCTTATGAGTCTATAGCCGTCAGATTCCTTAGCATTTAAAGAGCTAAAAAGATACAAGATAGTGTCGCAATAACGTCATGCATTGTAGAAAATGTGTTTTATACAGACAATAGTTTTCATTAGCATAAAATATGCCTAGAGGAAAATCCTCTCCCCAAAAAGAAAACTAATTTAATGATTAGCATCTAATGATTTAACTAATGATTATGATTTAACTAATTAGCATCCTTCAGGTGAACACACATAGAAGTTGGAATAACAAGATTTAAATACTTCCAGGGGGATATCAGGATTTTAGATAACAAGGTGGGCCAAGGCCCAAAATCGGTTGTGAACCACTGGTCTATAGCTATAAGTCTGGAAGTTTTAGGATCAACAAAACAAAAGGAATAATTTCCAAAAATTTTTGATGGTGAAATATTACCTTCCTATAGATGGCGGAAGTAATAGCTGTCCTCACACCCATTCCAACGACGTAAACGGAACGATAATGCTTAGCAAGGAATAATGTCTGCACAAACGCTGTTATCGTCAAGGTAATAGCATAAACAAAGCCCTTCCATTCATATTCTGTCAAATCTTCTGTGAAATCAATCAATAGTCTAAAACATAAAACATAATCAAATCCTAAATACCTATTAAAAGATATACTTTCATAGACACAAATTTATTTAATTGTGTCAAACTATCTTAACTATTGTTCTCCATTAATTATGAGGATTCACTCCCTGTCATAATAGGTCCAATCATTTAGCCTCGTCCCAAGAGACTTAGATAAGCCCAGTCCCGTGATTCCCAAAGTGGGGTGCTAGCCCAACCAGTGGAGCATGGTAATATTTTGGTGGGTCATGGGCAGAACATGCACCCTTTGGCTGACTATGCTTTAAAGCTATAATATTGAAAAAAAATCATGTAAATGAAGTAGCGACGGATCCAGACGAGGGCGAGGAAGGGCGCGCGCCCACCTAACGTAGTCTAAAGTTGTGTAATTTATTTAATTAACGCAAGTTCTCGTTAATTAAACTGGATCTTAACGCAAGTTTATCAGATCAGTCTTTTTTGCTCCCTCCCTCTTCTAAAAAAATCCTGTATCCACCCCTGAAATTAAGTCAGGTTCACCTGCATTTAAAGAGCAAAAAAGATACAAGATAGTATTGTAATAAGCCAGGTATTGTATAGAAGGTGTTTCATACAGACAATATTTTCCATTGACATAGAATATGCAATGAGGATGACTCCCCCCCCTAAAAAAACAAGTTAATGGCCTTTAAGGTCCTTCCAAGTGAATACCCGTAAAATTTTGAACATCAAAAATCTAATTACCACAAGGGGTAGGGGTTGGGGCATCAAGATTTTAGAAATGCTTTGGTGAGGCATGGCTCTAAATTTGTTAGGAACCTCTGGTCTAGTCTATTAAAAAAAAACAATTATTCAAAAGCGTATAAATCCTGCCACAAACAAATCTGTATAGATTTTCACGTGGTAGGTCTGTTTTATATGATTTTTTGTGAATATTGGTCTTTAATAAAAATGAATTTCTCTCTCTCTCCATTTCACAAGCATTAAATCTTGTATGTTAGGCAGCAAAAACTTTTTTATTTTTGTCTTATAAGCACAAATATCATATTGACTTTTTTTATACTTTGTTCGCAAGCCTGGATAATAAAATAAAACACAGAAACCAGTAAGGAAAAGATAAGAGTTTGAAAAAAGAGGATCCCAAGGCAACAAAAAGTATATAAATATTTTCATGATGTCCACTGAGTCATTTTAAGTTTAAAAAAAGAAGGAAATATCGTCTTTGGTTTGATGGAACGTTGATTACCCTTGTTAAAATACCCAGAGCTAAGTAATATTTCGTCGAATGATCATGGTCTTAAAACTTCTTAAACCATTTTTGGCAGTGAAATATCTTCTCATACTACTACTACTACTACTACTAACAACTCATCGCAGCACCAATCCGCCTGAGGCCAACACAGCTACGCCCGCTCCTCCTTCATCCCAGTCTGTTCAAAGCCTCCCTTATTACACCCTCCCACGAGATTTCCATTTCCTTTAAATCTTTCTTTATAACGCCCTCCTACCCCAGACAAGGACTACCTGCTTTCCGTTTAGCCCTTGACGGTTGGTTGAAAAGAACAATCTTCGGCAATCTATGATCCTTCATCCGCACAACGTGCCCTAGCCATCTCAACCTTTCTTTCATTATAGCCCTAGAGAGCGTTTTTTTCCACATTTTTCGTACAGCATATTGTTTGAAATACGGTCAATCATCCGGGTACCCAGAAGAATCCTTAATCAATTTCTCTGGAATACATCTAGTAAATCTTCATCCGCTTTTCGAAGCGCCCATGCTTCAGAGCCATATTTGACTAATGTCATCGCTGTAGCTTCTAATATTCTAATCTTGGTTTGCAGACTTATATTCCTATTCTTCCAAACTTTTTTTATCTGTGAAAAAACACCGTGAGCCTTGGCTATTTTAGTTTTAACATCTTCACTGCTCCCACCATCTTTACCAACAATGCTACCAAGGTGAGTGAAGCTGCCCACTTGATCAATCTTTTCATAACCCTACGTCACCTTTTCATCTTCACTTATTCCTAGCCTTAGTGACTTAGTCTTCTTAACATTAATTTTCAAAACTATTCTAGCACCCAAAACTCTGCGAAACCTCTAAAAGTTCATTCATTTTTCTCACACTTTCCTCTAGGATGCTTAAATCATCAGCACAATCAGCATAATCTTCTCATATCAAGAGTCAAACTGGAAAAAATATAGGGGGGCTTCCATGTGAGGCTCGGCAAAAATAAATAAAAAGTTGATGGAGTTTTCTATTAACCATGATGTATTGTTCCATTATTTGGTGCACTGTCGAAATCTGACTACTAGTTGATCGTTCTCGTCGAAACTCAGCTTAATACACGTTAGTAGCATGAACAGTGATTGCTTTGGTTTTGTGGTAAATTTCATGCTCTTTCTTGGAGCCTTTTCGTGGATTGGGCTATTACTGCCTTACACCACTGTCGTGGGATCTATTCATTGCACCATATGGCTGATATAGCACTGTGGTATAGGTCGACAACGTCGTTCGAGCCAAGATTGATTAGCTCTGCAGCGGTGCAGCATGGTCCCAGAGCTTTGCCTCGTTTTATTGAATCTATTGGTCGATTTAGTCTCAGATTTTAGTGGAGATGGTGAGGTGACACGTTCTCTGATAAAGAATGAGCTCGTTGTAGAGGTGTTTTCGTGCATAGTAAGTATAATGTCTGTAATCCATGGTCTTATATCATTATCCTTTCTATCAAGGAGGTCTTTTATGGTCTCTAGCATTGCAGAAGTATCATTTTGAGTCAACCAGTCAATATCATCTGGAGTTGTGAGGGGAGTGGGTATGCTCAGGATGTCTCTTAGTTTTGTAGATTGACTTAGCAGTATAAGCGTCTTTTTTGTATGGGTCTCAGAGTAGTTCCATTCAGAATTGATGAATTTGTGTTGTCTTGGAGAGTTGTATGAACCGCAGTTTGAGTTTGGACATCAGCAGCGTCTGTTCTGAGTTAAAATTTCCTCCATGTAGTGGATCCAAGTTTATTACTGATTTCAATCGTCTGGATATCAGGATATATTCTATAGCATTTTCATACCTTTCATTGGGTAATCTCCATGTAACCTTTTGACAGTGACTGTGATTGACATTGGTGATAAATAGTTCATCTTCTCTGCAGAAGTTGATTTGTTGCTCTCCTCTTGAATTAAGCCATACTTGTCTATATGGGTCATCATACCTTTCCGACCGGGATGGCTACTGCCCACAACCGCGGTGAAATCACCCATGACGATTAATTTCTCTTTTTTGAGTATCTGGTCAGTGACACTCTTTTACTGGAATTAGGATTCATTCCAATCCTCTTCGTTCCAAGCACGGTCTGGAGCATACGACGATTGAAATATTTTTAATGTATTCTTTTAGATGGATGGTCTCAATTCTCCCTGATATAGGAGTGAAGTTGATCCGAGATCTTTTAGCTGTTGGGGATGGAATGAAAACAAAACTCTACCAGTGAACATTGTCCGTACGTTTTAATAATAGAAAAGTTGCTCCAAGGATATTTTCTTTTTTGATTCGAAGAAAATGCGTATCCGCCAGGCCAACTACACCTCCTTTGTATTTATTAATTTATTTTAGTAAAAGACCAAATCTCCCAGATTTAGCTAAAGCTCGGATATTAATCGAACCAATATTGCAAACAATTTTTCTTTAAATTATAATATCGTCCCACTTGGACATTGCTCTAGGTCTATTGGGATCGTCAGTTTTCCCGTACGTGGTAGCATATTAGGGATCATTCAAACATTGGCCTTGGTCACACTTCATATTTGACAGTAAAAAGTGTCGAGGGTAAATCAGTGATGGTGATAAACCTCCGTCAATTAACACTCCGTCAATTTGACACTGGTGTCCATGTCCAGATCATTCACCTTTTCGCAGTTGTCCTCTTGTAGAAGATCCTTCCACGATTGTATCATGCATGACCATAAAGTTTGACCCACTGTAGGAAAGGTTTGCAGAAGATTGGGACTTTCCCATATCTAGGGGGCCCTATACAGATACATCACAGGGGCGTTCCTTCTGTTCAACATGTATTTATGACTCCCGAGGATATCCCACTTTCTATTGCTCACCCCAGACGATAAATACCCCATGGTCCATGCCTTCCCGCCTTCCCGTTGATGTACTTACATTTCTGTAAAACTTTCCCCTTCTCACAAGCTGGGGAGGCCTTGAGTGGCCTGAAGACCCTACTGAAAAAGGATCTCAGATACCTTAGACTGTGAATTTGATTAAAAAGAAACGAAAATTCCAACCCACCATTCTGTTGAGCAATAACAATGGGTGCTAAAGATAATAATTCAACGCAATTAAATAGTTTTTCAGTTATTATTAAAGTATTTTAGTGGAAATAATTTGCTGACAGAGAGAGTAAATTCTCATCTGCCATTAAATATATTAAAAGCAAATTAATAGATATTGTGTTTAGAGGCAAGGTCATGGGCGCCCATATGGGGGGGGCAGGGGGGGGGGGCGCCCACCCCCCCTGGCTGAATGATGGTGCCTTATTTTTATATTTTTGTTCTGAGATTTCTATTATATAGTATTAAAAGTGCCAATTAGACGAGGTTTGCCCCCCCTGGAATTCAGCTTATGGGCGCCCATGGGCAAGGTATCTTAGCCTTATATTGCGTATGTTGAATTTTTGAAATAACACCAAAGCTTAGGTTGGGTTTTATATTTTGGGGCAAAGTAACAGAATAATGTATTTCTGGTGCATTTCAAAAGCACCAAATCATTTTGTTGTCACAAAATATAAAATTAAGTTAGCTTTATTCGGAAAAAGCGTGTTTAAAGACAACAATTAAGGAGTCGGCCATTACTTCCTTAAGAGAAAAAAAGAGGACACACCCTTTAAAAAATGTTCAAGGACCGACTACTACAACTGTTACTGTACGGCGAAGAAAGAAAACAAAAACATTGTTCCTGCAACCCTTTTGTCGACAAAAACGACCAAAGGTTGCTGCAGCTCTGTACATACGCCATCTAGGTTAATTTTTTTTCACTTACCTCTGAATTTGAGGACTAACGAAAGCCAATAAATCGGCGAGAAGCTTCCAAATGCCACTTACGAGCAATTGTACTCCAAAGGTTTTTAGCAGTACAGGAGCTAGAGAAATGAAAACTTTTTCTTTTTTCTCCCTTATTTCATTTTCTTTCATTTCTATGGTTCCATTGGTCATTTTTTTATTTTCTTTCGGATACCTGGAAATAAATAAGGAAAAATAAAATAGGCATTATAACAGCTACAATTGATTAAATATAATTGAAAACTTGCTGAGTAAATAAAAGTGACTAAAATATCATTAATTGAATCCAAAAATAATACTTTGCATAAAAATGAAAAATAAAAATTTTGGCCCAACCGAATTGGATTTTTGGGGCCCTATGCCGATACCAATATATCGGTTACCGCACCGATACGATACCGGTAATATTTGCCGATAAGTTTCCTTCTGGAATAAAACCTTACCTAAAGCTTAAACCCTGTATTTTCTACCCATATTTATGTTCACATGTTTCTCCCTGCACACTAAAGCACACTGCACACTGCACAACAGCCTTAATAATTCACTGTGTATTCCAAATAATGCAAAAAGAATTATTTAGAAAAAATTTAGAAAAATAATTGAACCAAATAAAGTTCTAGTTTGTACAGTGCTGAATAAATTTAGTCCAACTGGGGCAAGTTGTAATGCGAAAAGCACAACTTTTCATCATTTTCTTCTTTTAGAGACCTTCGTTTGCCATCATAAATGCTCCCAACTGTGTTGAAAATCTTTCGTTTGGGACTTCCGAGCAAGTCGTGCCAGTTTCTTACAACGACTGCTGTTATTTCACCACCAATCTATCCTACAGCTTTTTTCCTGTCAATGACAACCTCACTCATGTACCTCTTAAGTTGCTGATCAATATTGTCTGCTGACTCTTCTTCCTTACATGTTGAAGTTGCAACCATGTTATCAAACAGGCACTCAGTCAAACTTAATGCGTCTACTGTTCTTCGTTTGGATACAGGGATGCAGGTAGAATTTTAAGTTGGAAGGAGGGATTTCAAGAATGTATAAAAAAAATAATCCTGTTTGCCGACAAATGCGGACACAAAAGCTAAATTTCCAAGGTAAATAGGTAAATTTTCCAATGTGTCGGCACACGGCGCAGACACCTTAGATTCCCCTCCCCACTTTGCGACAAGCCCTCCCCCGCTTAGCCGCGCCCCTGACTGGACATTATGTTTTTAATCGATTGAATTTTTATCTTTTAACCACCCAAGTGAACATTCATTAAACATAAATGTATGGTTTATTGTATTCTTTTTAATGGTTTTGTTTTAAGTTGTACGTTCTTGAACTCGCCATACATTTCGAAAATTGCTGCACCAGGTGTGTATTGACAAGTACTTACAGCAAATATACTTTAACTTCGTATGACTCACCTCTGCTGCTCTCTCCACCATGGTCGGAAAAACAAAAATTACCTGAGAAAATCTGGCACAATCTTCTGGATGAGTAGTGCTTAAAAAAAAAAAAAAAAAAAAAAAACAATCCGCCGATATCCGATATTTTTCTGCCGTTGTCCAATAAGGACACATTCCCCCATGTCGGCCCGATAATACCGGTTGGCCGATATATCGGTCGGGCCCTAATAAAAATACAACATAAAAATGCAAATCCAGCAATCTTAGCACATCAATCCTCAAAATTGAGAGGTACCATATCTTTATTTCAATTCTTCTTTTAACTTATACACTAAAAGTAAATGCATCCAATATTTCTAGTTGGGCGTGAGTCTAGCTTGAAGAGTGATTTTAAATTTTCGGAAGATTATCTTTTTTTTCGAAAAGTAGTCTGAAGACTTTTCAAGCCTGGGTCTCCTTAGCTTTGTCAACTGGAACATGTCAGTATTATTGAAGACAACACATTAGAAGAGGGAGAGACTTAATGCAGTAGACAAAAGAAAAAATATTTTTTGTAGCAGTAATTCGAGGGTTTAGGTTGATCTTTGAAAATAAATAGATTTTTGAATTAAATATAAAATGATGACTGTGCAAAAAGAGCAATTTAAATTTAGTAGATTGAATATAATCTGTGGAATCAAGTTACTTCTTTCTTCTCCAATCTAGTAGGCTATTTTAGGTGAGTGACAAATTATCTCCTGCTAAGTTTTTCCGGACAATGACAGCTTTTTCTTTGATATTTTATAATAACTCTTGTTTTTAGTTTAATTGGTTTTTACTTGTATTGAAAGAATTCTTGAATTTTGTCTTTTTTGTAGTTTAAATCCATCCATTATAACAATATATGATACCTAACCACGTACAACATTGAAAGCTTATAGCATATCCTATAATAACCTCTCTCTATAATCAATTTTGAATTTTGATAATTCACACTTCTGGTTTCCCAAAATTCCTACTTCTCAACAACATTTCCAGAAAAAAAAACATTCCCAACGTATGCACGAAGGAGCTCAAATTTTAATTATTTTAATTAACTGCGAACGGCC
Source organism: Artemia sp. Qi Xiang Cuo (assembly GCF_049724085.1). Lineage (NCBI taxonomy): Eukaryota > Metazoa > Arthropoda > Branchiopoda > Anostraca > Artemiidae > Artemia > Artemia sp. Qi Xiang Cuo. The sequence goes on along the minus strand of NC_142798.1, from coordinate 21,006,963 downwards.
ACGAGGTAACTATGTACAAAATTGTACAGAAAGCCTTAAACTTTTGCAATTTTTGGAGGAATGTTGAGCTTTTACCAAGAAAACAATATTTTATTAAGCCTTAGTCCTCCTTAAGAAACTTTTAGGCCGCCCTCTCCTCCCTTGGTAAAGTGTCTCCATGTACCTTTGCCTGTGAGCGTATGTACAATATTTCATTCTTTGATTAAAAAGAATTCTATACTCTGAAGAGCCTAAAAATTCTAAGACATTTCTCAATGTCTCTAACATATTAATGCAGCGTGAAATAAAGTACAATAAAAGCTACGAGAGAGTACAAATCCAATCTATGTCTAGCATTTTAAAAATTTGACTGAAAGAAAAGTAAAAAAAAAAAAACACAAAAAACAGACTATTAAAAAAGAAACAAAATAATGAGAAAAAGGTTGAGATGGCCAAGCACGTTCTGCGGATGAAGGATGACAAATTGCCGAAGACTGTCGTTTTCGGCCAACCGTCTAGGGCTAAGCGGAAAGCAGGTCGTTCGTGGTTGGGGTGGAGGATGTCATAAAAAAGATTTAAAGGAAATGGGAACTGCCTGGGAGGGTGTAAAGAGGAAGACTTTTAATAGATTGGGATGGAGGAGGAGCGTGCGTAGCTGTGTTGGCCTCAGGCGGTTTGGTGCTGCGGTGAGTTGTTAGTAGTAGTAATAGTAGTTTTAGCCGAAATATAAATACAAATTTTTCTTGAAATTATGAGGTGATGGAAAAACTGGAGGTCATTCTTGAAATTACTATAGAAATAAAATGAAACCAAAAAATTTTTCTTTCGTTCAGTAGAAACTTCAATTTTGCAGGCAAGTCTTATCTTTGAAATTCGAATATTTGAGTTATTTTTAGGCCAGCAATTTTTTTGGTTTCTCTAATTCTATCTTTCTTTCTTCTTCCTTTCTTTCTTTCTTCCTCTGTGGTCCGTGAGAGTTATTGAAGTGCAATTTATTTTTCCTTTATTATTAAAGGAGATGTGTGATTTGAATTTCTTTCTCCTTTCTAAAATTTTGTGTATAGCGTTTTTGGTTAATAAAGTCAAGTCAAGTCAAAGTAAAAAAGTCAAGTCAGCAAAAATATCAAGACTTGTACACTTTTATTTCTTACAGTTAAAATGAGAATACGCTCAGTAAATACAATTGAAACTAAAAGCAGAAATTGGATACCGGTTTTATGTGCATATACTGTATACTATATGTATAAATGTATATGCGTATATACATTACTTACAGTTAAAATGAGAACAGGCTCAGTAAATACAATTGAAACTAAAAGCAGAAGTTGTATACCTATTTGTATTTACTTATGTACATTACTTATACTCAAAATGAGAAAAGGATCAGTAAGTAAAATTGAAACTAAAAGCCGAAGTTGAACACCTATTTGTACATACTCATATACAATACTTATACTTGACAGGAGAATAGGCTCAGTAAAAATAATTGAAACTAAAAGCAGAAGTTTGATACCGATTTTTCAGATACAGATGAAAAAGAACGAAAGTTACTTTTTCGTGAGATATTTGTTCCAATGCTTGTCAAATCGAGGCACAACGAATGCAGAGCTATCCGTAGGGACTAGATCCCAGAGATCAGCCATTGTTAAGGCTCTCCTATATCCTTTCCATGCCAGGGGATCAAGCCAGAAAAAGGTCAACTTTGATAAAAATGAGGCACTCAATTCTGGCGAAGGTCTCTGAAAGTAAAAAAATTCTATATATTTTGTGAGTCTCTACAATAATCTGAAATTTCAATTTGGGGTATTTAAAGGTTTTGAGACCACAAAAAAAAAACAATGATCGTTGTGTTTAGTATAGATGACTAGTTTAACGAATTTTGGTCAATCTCGCTGGGACGTTTGTTTCAATTACTGCCAAGTTTCATCACACAACCATTTAGCGATGCGTTTTGGGAAAACATCATCTCCAAGACACAAAAATGGTACTGTCAAATTAGTGCTTATGCTTGTCAAATCTAGGGACGATCATCGCGGAACCATCCGTAGAGGTTAGCGGTTTTCATGCTGAAACTTATAACCAGCGCAAATTAGACTGTTTTTTTTTTTCTTGAAAGTAGGGGAAGGTTCGAGCAGTTTCACCTTTTTTGTTTTCGAATCATGCCAGGAAATTCCCCTCCCCTTTTGTGTAATCGTTTTCCCACGAAAATTCACCCTGAAAACTTCCCTCCCAGGGGAAATTCCCCTGCAGAAACTTACCCCCCCTCCCAAAAAATATCTGTATATTTCCTAAAACAAATGTAATATGGAAACAATGGACAAATTGCATGAAATGCAATCCTTTCCTCGGGGATTGTGGAGGGATATGTCATCCCCAGAGACAGAGCCGGAGTTAGATTTTTTCAGGGAGGGGGGCATTTTAGACTGTACTGTCGTCTACCACACCATCAATGCTGTAACTATTACAATTTTGCAAAAATATTACCATTTAAGCTTGTTTAGCCACTCCCTCTAGCCCCCCTCGATCCGGCCCTGCCCAGGGACATAGGCGTTGGAACTTTCAACTAAGCTGAATTAAATTGCTATCTTAACATTTCGATCGGATGTAATTGGGGAAAGGGCGCGGGGGAGGATGTCTAGTTTCCCTCCTATATTCTCGGTCACTGAAAAAGGGCACTAGAACTTTTAGTTTTCGTTCAATTTCATGTTTTCCCGGTCTTCTAGGACTATTGGCTCGATATGATCGCCCCTGGGAAAAACAATCAACAAATAAACAAGCATCAGTGCTCTTCCTTATGAAAATTAAATTTAAAAAAACTAATTTTTTCGACTGACAGTAAGGAGCAACACTAAAATTTAAAACAAACAGAAATTACTACGTAAATGAGGGGTTCGCCCCCTCGCCAATACCTGGCTCTTTACGCTTAACTTCAAATTTTGTTCCAATTCTTTAAGACTGACCCCTGAATCAAAAAGGCAGTTTAATTAGAATAAATAGCTCTTTTGAAAGTACCAAAAAAACTTTAGCGTAAAGAGCGAGGCATTAACGAGAGGGAGAACCCCTCATATACATAATAAATTCTGTTGGTTTTAAGTTTTAAAGTTGCGCCTTACTTTTAGTTGAAAAAACTTGTTTTTTATTTAAGTTCTGATCGTTTTTAAATAATGCTGGGAAATCCGGTGCCTCCTTCATGAAAAAATTTTCTCCCTCCCCCATGAAAAACTCCTCCATGAAAATATCCTCCCACGAGCTGGGAGACCTACATGGTTTCAGCTCTTTCGGAAGTGCATTCCACTCTCTAGCACAGGCAATTCTAGGAGAAAAATCTGATCTAACTGTCGGTGTTGGGGGGTATGTAAATTTCAGATGAAGATCTTGCATTTGAACTATAGATTTGCTCGAGGTGTGGGGAGGGGCTTCAATTCTCTTACACGGGGTTTAAAACCATAGTGATTCCAATCGTACAGTTTTTGTGTCGATCTGACGGCATTTTCTTGGGATTTTGGGCTCTTTTCAGAATCTATTTTCAAACAGTTCGTGGTAAAGAACTGTAAGTAAGGAGCGACCCGGTCAATGGTAACCGTAACTCTAAAAAACGGAATTTTGATACCAATAGATACATCAAAAGAATCAGATTTTAATTCTAATTTCAAATATATAAGTTTCATCAAGTTTAATCTTACCCATAAAAAGTTCCACGCCTGAGAATATTTTGCTGATTTTCGAAAAAAAGGGGAAAAGACCCCCCAAATGTTATAGAACCTTAATGAAAATCACACCATCATATTCAGCGTATCAGAGAACCCTACTGTAGAGGTTTCAAGCTCTTATCTAAAAAATGTAGAATTTTCCATTTTTTGCCAGAAGAAAGATCACGGATGCGTGTTTATTTGTTTTTGTTTTTTATTTCTTTTCCCCAGGGGTAATCGTATTGACCCAGTTGTCCTAGAATATCGTAGGAGGTCTTATTGGAACGGAAATCAAAAGTTCTAGTTCCCTTTTTAAGTGACAAAAAAATGGAGGGCAACTAGGCCCCCTCCCACGCTCATTTTTTTCTCAAAGTCACCCAATTAAAATTTTGAGATAGCCATTTTGTGCAGCATAGTCGAAAATCTAATAAATAGGTCTTTAAGAATGACTTAATCCCCTACAGTTCTCAGGGGAAGGGCTGCAAGTTATGAACTTTGCCCATTGCTTACATATTGTATTGGTTATTGGAAAGTATACAGACATTTTCAGGAAGGATTTTTTTCTGGTGGGGGGGGGCTGGAGGAGGGGGTTCCTCGAGAGAATCTTTCCGTGGATGATGTTTTTTTGGGGTAAGGGACATTTCTATGAAGGGGGCGTCGGATTTCCAAGCATTATTTAAAAAGAAGATCAGAAATTAAATTTAAAAAAAACGAGTTTTTTCAACTGAAAGTAAGAAGCAACATTAGAACTTAAAACGAACAGAAATAATTACGTATATGAGGGGGTTTTCTACCCCAAGTCAATACCTTGCTCTTTACGCTACAGTTTTTTTTAGCGCTTTCAAAAGAGCTATCTATTCTATTTAAACGGCCTTTGTGATTCAGGAGTTTGTGATTTAAAAAAAATTATTAACTTTTAACGTAAAGAGCGTGGTATTGACTAAGGGGAGAACCCCCTCATATACGTAATAACATATACGTAATAAAAAAAATAATAAAAAAAACAAGCGATACGGCTCAATAGTTATCGAAACTTTTAAAAACGGAATTTTGATGTGAATAAATGTATCAAAAGAATGGGCTTATAATGCTGATTTTAAATATATAAATTTTTATCAAGTCTAGTATTACTCATCAAAGGCTACGAGCCTGTGAAAATTTATCTAACTTTTTAAAGAGGGGGGAAACATCCCCTACAAGTGAAAGAATGTTAATGAAATCACACCGTTAGATTCAGCATATCAGAAAACCCTATTACATAGGTTTCAAGCTCATATCTGCAAAAATCTGCAACTTTGTATATTTTGCCAGAAGAAAAATATACGAATATAGAAGTTCGTTACGTAAGTTAATTTGTAAATTACCTCAGAACCAAATTTAGAGACAGCCATTTAGCAAAAGAAAAGTAATTTTTATGCAAATTTTGTTTACTTATTCAATGACGGTGAGCCAAAATAAAAGCTGCATTAACTGAAAAACGATCAGAAATTAAATAAAAAAACAAGATTTTTAAACTAAAAGTAAGAGCGATATTAAAACTTAAAACGAACAGAAATTATTCCGTATATGAAAGGAGCTGTCCCCTCCTCAACGCCTCGCTCTTTTCGCTAAAGTTTGACTCTGTTTCACGACTTTATTTTTTAAAACAATAAAAAACTTTAGCGTAAAGAGCGAGGCGTTGAGGAGGGGACATCCCCTTTCATATTCGGAATAATTTCTGTTCGTTTTAAGTTTTAATGTCGCTCCTTACTTTCAGTTTAAAAAACTTGTTTTTTTCATTTAATCTCCATAAAGTTTAACTATTAAAATAATCAAAGTAACGGTTACAATTCATGAATCTGCTTTAAATGACAATTTTTTTTCTCACTCAATAGTTTCCCAAAGATTCTTTAAAATGTTGGTTATAATGAGCCGTGACTCACTCTATCATGATGCCTAGACAGTGAAAAAATATTGCACTTCCATATTAATATGAACCCCAAAGTCAGACTGGTAATTAGAATGCTTATAAATGTAACTTACGTCACTTTGGTAGTTCAGATGATGGTTGCTTGGTGGGGCATCTGAGAAGCAATTCAAAAACAACAGTAGAACGACGAAGGGGTAGTATACCATGTATGTTACAAAAGTGAATGCATAAAAATTTGGATCCTGAAAAAGAGGAACCGGTCATTAAGAAATATATAGACATTCATATATATATATATATATATATATACACATATATATATATATATATATATATATATATATATATATATATATATATATATATATATATATATATATATATATATATATATATATATATATATATATATGTGTATATATATATATATATATATATAACATCCTAAATTTTGAGCTAATTTAATACGGAGATGGACAGAATGATTACGGAAACATAAGAGGCCATCAAGAATAATCCCTAAATATCTATATATTTTAACCGGGTATATTTTATACCCAGAAACAACTAACTCATCAATCCCAACTTTAGCAACTCCTTGCTTAGATCTCCCAAAAACCATAAATTCTGTCTTAGACAAATTGAGATCTAGACGATTAAAAGAAAACCACTGGGTAACTGAATTCATTTCAGACCCCATGTTCTCGATCAATAATGAAGGGGTTTTAGCTTCAACAGATACCCCTGTATCATCTGCAAACATAAGTGCTAGGCTATCCTTATAGAATAGACAATTAGGGAAATCATTAATATATATAAAAAATAGTAACAGTCCAAGTATAGACCCCTGGGGCACTCCAATATCATCCAGGGAGTTGGGCTGAGACAGATGGCCTTGTAGGTCTACTCAGAATCCGTAACTTCGTAGATATGAATTAATATAATCCAACGCCTTTCCACGAGATCCAGGGTGATTCAATTTTTCAAACAAAATGGAATGATTTAGAGTATCAAATGCTTTTTTTATATCGTAAAAAATGCATGATACATAATTACCTTTATTCAGTGAGTCATTAGTTTTAAGCAAAAGGGCTGCAACTGCTTGTTCAGTAGAACGACCCGGTCTAAACCCAAACTGGCTTTTAGTTAAAAGATTTTTTTTATCTAAATAAGACAAAATTCTTTTGTGAAACAACTTTCCCAAAATCTTTGACAAAGGAAAAACTATTGCAATAAGTCGGAAATTATCAACATTAGTTTTATCACCTTTTTTATACCGTGGGATAACTCGGGCAATTTTCCATTTAGTAGGGAATACCCTAGAAGATAAACACAAATTAAAAATATAAACAAGAGGTGTACGAATTACAGATGCAAGGTGTTTCAAAAGATTAGTTGAAAGTCCATCCAAACTTAATGAATTACCATTATTTAAATCTATTAAATTTTTTTGGAACTCATCAGGACTAACTGGGGTTAAAAACATACTTGTATCCTCTGATTGACGAAGGCATTCTTTATATGAATGAACGGAAGTCGAGCCAAGACCAAGAGCAACATCAGAACCAATACTAGCAAAATGAGCACTGAAAGATTCTGCAATAACTCCATTTCCCTTTGATTCAAGACCATTTTTATACTAATAAATGTGGGTAAAAATTATTCCAATTGTTTCCAATCTTTTGTTTAATTAGATCCCATGTTTTTTGGGGTGAATCCGGAATCCTAAGAGAGTTTTCAAAATACTTTTTCTCACTCATTCTAAGAGTTTTCACCAACAGATTTTTATAATTTTTAAATTGTTTAATATTATCAGGTGATGGATATTTCAGTCTTATCTTATATAGACGATTTTTTTCATTAACTGATCTCAGGAGTGACTCATTAATCCATGGTTTTCGTGGAAAAACTTGCTTTCGATGTATTTTTTTATAAGGACAATGATGGTCTAATCGTTCATTTAATACTCTATAAAAAATATTCAACGATCTATTAGGATTTCTCTCTTCTAAAACTTCACTCCAATCTACGTCACCAAGGGCTACTTTTAAATTATGTATATTTTTAAGTGAAAGATTTCTTTTTCTTGTAATGATCTCCCTAATTAAAGTCTTTTGAATATTATTATCTCACATAACTAAACAATGATCTGATGATTCATCCATGATCACAGACGTAGCCTCACATGTATAAGGCAAGAGAATATTGTCAATAATCCCATGATGGTCTAAAGGTAAACATCTCAATAGGTCTATGTTAAAGTCGCCAAGGACCATGAATGGAATATGCCGACTTGAAAGGTAAACTAGTATATTTTCTAATCTACTTATGATATTTATCTTACTACAAGATGGTGGACGGTACAACGCTACAATTAAGAGTTTTTCATTATTAACTTCAAAAAGGCTCATTCGATTGGTAATTCAAGGGGCTAGTGCCCTTTTTAATAGTCGAAAGTGATTTGTGGGCAACTAGCCCCCACGCCAATCACTCCACCAAACACATCCAATACAAATTTTTAGATAGCCATTTTGTTCAGCTTAGTTGATTTTCAGATAGAAAATATCTTTTTTAGGAGGACACTCCCCCACAACCATCGGGGCAAGTGTTTTAAGCTATGCCATGAGGGCATATAGGAACGATGTTGGCATAATGTATCATTTATTTTTTTTTCCTTTAGAGCAAGGCACTCCGTATCGAAGAAGCTGTCCTAGAAACTTCGAAAAGGGCTCATTCAATTGGAAATTGGAGTGGCTTGTGTACTTTTCAATAGTCGAAAGTGATTGGAAAGCAACAAATAGCCCTTCAATCCCCTGTATTCCCCCAAATACATCCAATAATCAGTTCTAGATTGCTATTTTGTGCTGCGTAGTTGATTTCTAGATATAAATTATGTTATTGAGGAGGAGACTCCCCCAGAATCCTCAGGGCAAGGGCTGTAATTTATGCCCTGGGGAGCATATAAGGTTTTTATAAAAGGTGTTGTAGTAGAAACAAAAAAAGGATCATTCGACTGGAAATTCAAAGGGCTAGTGCACTTTTTAACAGTCGAAAGTGATTGGAGGGCAACTAACCCCCCACGCCCGTCATTCCCCCAAACACATCCAATCAAAATTTTGAGATAACCATTTTGTTCAACGTAGTTTTAAGTTCTGTAAATTAGGTCCTTGAGGATGACAACCCCCTCAGAGCCCTCAGGACACGGGTTGTAAGTTATGCCCTTGGGGAATATAAAGTTTTGATAGAACGTGTTATCGTAAAAACTTCAAAAAGGGCTCATTCGATTAGAAATTGAAACGGCTAGTGCCCTTTTTAATAGTCGAAAGTGATTTGAGGGCAACTAGCTCTTCTTTGTCGCCCACCTTTTCCCCAAACACATCCAATTAAAATTTTTAGATAGCCATTTTGTTCAGTGTTGTGGATTTCCGGAAAGAAATTATGTTTTTGAGAAGGAAACTCCCCCACAGCCGTCAGGGCAAGGGTTGTAAGTTGTTCCCTGGGGGCATATAAGGTTTTTATAGAACGCTTCGTCGTAGAAACTTCAAAAAGGGTTCATTTGATTGGAAATTGAAATGGCTAGTGCCCTTTTTAATAGTTGAAAGTGATTGGAAGGCAACTAACACCCCTTCCACACCCACCCTTTCCCCACACATATCTGATAAAATTTTTTAGATAGCCATTTTGTTCCACGCAGTTTAAAGTTCGAGAAATTATACTTTGAGCAGGACACTCCCCCCACAGTCTTCAGGGCAAGGGTTATAAGATATGTAGTGGGGGCATATAAGGTTTTTATTTAAATCTTTGTCCTAGAAACTTGAAAAACGGCTCATTCGATTGGAAATTCAAAGGGCTACTGCACTCTTTAATAGTCGAAAGTGATTTGAGGGCAACTAACCCCCCTCTCACGGCCACCTTTTCCCCAAACACATCCAATCAAAATTTTTAGATATCAATTTTGTTCAACGTAGTCGAAAGTTCTGGAATTAGGTCTTTTAGGATGATAACCCCATCAGAGCCTTCAGTGCAAGGGTTGAAAGTTATGCCCTGGGGGCATACAAGGTTTATAGAGAAAGTTGTTAAAGAAATTTCAAAAGGGGCTCATTTGATTGGAAATTTAAATTGCCCTTTTTAAGTGTCGAAAGTGAGTGGAGAGTAATTAAGCCCCCTTTTACGCCCACCATTTCTCCAAACACATTCAATCAAAGTTTAGAGATAGCTATTTTGTTCAACGCAGTTGAAAGTTCTGAAAATTATGTATTTAAGGATAACAAACCCCCCAGAGTCCCCAGGGCATAGGTATTAAATTATGCCCTGGGGGAATATAAGGTTTTTGATGATAGTGTTGTCGTAAAAACTTCAAAAGGGGCTCATTCAATTGGACAATGAGAGGGATAGTACCCTTTTTAATAGTTGAAAGTGATTGGAGGATAACTAACCCCCCTCTCACGCCCACCATTCGCCCAAACACATCCAATAAAAATTTTCAGATAGCTATTTTGTTCAACGCAGTAGAAAGTTCTGGATATTAGGTCTTTGAGGATGACAACCCCCATCCCTCAGGCGAGGATTTTAATTTATCCCCTGGGGGCATATAAGGTTTTTATTGAAAGCGTTGACGTAGAAACTTCAAAAGGGCTCATTTGATTGGAAATTGAAAGGGCTAGTGCCTCTTTTAATGGTTGAAAGTGATTAGAGAAAGACTAACGCCCCTCTCACGCCCACCATTTTCCCAGACACAGCCAATCAAAGTTTTGAGATAGCCATTTTGTTTAACGTAGTTGAAAGTTCTGTAAAACAGGTCTTAGAGGATGACAACCACCCTCACAGTCCTTAAGGTAAGGGTTGTAATTTATGCCCTGGGGGCATATAAGGTGTTTATAGGAAGTGTTGTCGTAGAAACTCAAAAAGACTCATTCGATCGGAAATCGAAAGGCCTAGTGCTCTTTTTAATAGTCGAAAGTGATTGGAAGGCTTGACATTTTTATAGTAAAGATCGATGTGGGTATAATGTATTATTTTTTTGTTGTTGTTGTTTAGACCAGGGCACTTTGACTCGAAGGAGTTGTCGTAAGAACTACGAAAAGGGCTAATTCGATTGAAATAGAAAGGGCTAATGCCCTTTTTAATAGTCGAAAGTGATTGGATGGAAACTAAACCACCTCCCACGCCCACACTCCCATTTGACTTTATGTTTAAAAACTGAATGTTGCCATAAGATTAAATCAAAATGCACTGTGTTAATGCTAATTCCCAATAAGGCATCTCAGCAGTATCCCAAGAACGACTGAGGGTATTAGGTTCAAACTTTCGGGGCTGCTTCTGCTCTTAAAATTTAACTAAATAAAAATAGCGTAAGTGTATCCAAGCTATCAAAGAGAGTAAACAGATTTTTGTGCGAATGGTATCAAGTTTTCCATTTCAGGTCAACTAGAGGAGGTATGAAACTAAATTAATCACTACTATTTGTGTGCAGAGTTTTAAGTATGTTGTTAATAGTCAGTGATCTAGGGACCGTTATCTTTCAAGGAGTGGCTCACATTCGCTGCAGTTGGTTTGAGGGTGGATTCTAGGGTAATTGAGGGTACTGATAACGAATATCGGGGTGCACAAGTTCGCACGCGTGTATAACATGGTCATTTTAGCCTATAAAGTCAAATTTGGCCTATAACGATATCATACCGCTCTTGATTTTATTTACACGGTAAAATAAACTGAAAACTTTATAAACTTGACATATTCTGAATTCTAAGAGCATGTACTTTTACCTTATATTTTTAGTTTTTCCCCAAAACCTTTATTTTTTTTTGTTAACCCTTATTCAATTTTCAAAACATTGGTTTTAAATATACTCTTTCTTAGTTTTTTCGATTTTTCTGAAATTTTTGCTTGCATAAGTACATTTTTTATGATGTTTTTAAATTCTGCTCGTTATTACCAGTCAAACCATGTACCTCTTTTTTTAAAAATTTTAATCCTTGAGCGACTATTTATTTTTTCTAAATAACGTCATAGCTTTCAAAAATTAGCCCACAATGGCCAAGTTTTTTTAATTTCTTTTTAGCTGTTAAAAAGAATCAAAACAAATCAAACTGAACATCATTCGAACCGTCAGAATGTCCTTTACACGTTGTTAATAAAAATAAAGTCGAGACTTGAATCTGTAAGAATATACAAGCGTTTGAACAAGAGAATCCTCCCCCCCCCAAAAAAAAGGAAGTTTCCTAAATAGTGGCGTTTTACTCAAAATATTTTCAAGACAACCACTGATTTTTATCTCACCAAACAATAGATCTTTTTTGTATCAAGTGATATATTTACATTCTATAGAACTAATATTTTTAACCAGGAAAAAAAGATGCCTAGTTCTGCAATCGCATGCGTGAATTTGTTATATTTTTTATGCTTTGTGTGAATTCTGCTCGTCGTTACGAGTCAAACGATGTGCCTCTTTTCAAAAAAATCTTAATTCTTAAGCAACTATTTATTTTTACTGTAGCAGTAGATACAATCTGGCTTACGTAGGCTCACATACGAGCCTCAAGATGGCGAAGCCCGTGTGGTGCAGAGGTGACTAAGGCTGATTTAAGATACTATTTTCTTTAAACCCCAGCGTGGCAGGGGCCAATGATCCAATTGGTTAGATCGGGTCAACGGCCACTGATGTAGTAGACGGTAAATGTCATGATCAGCTGAAAGTAAGGTATAGACGACTGCATTAGCAGTTTAATATCAAAACAAATAAAAAATCAAATACTTAAAACTGAACATGAAACGGTGGCTCAAATCTCTTTTTCTTCTTCATCTTCGTCTTTGGACTCGTTCTGATTCACATTGAAAAGTAGGCATTTTGGGGGTCAGCATAACACTTGCATGCGCCGTCATAGAAACCCGTTTTGAGTATTTACATCGCCAGTCGCACCTCGTATTGTCACAGTTGCAAAAAGAAAGCGAGTCTAGCCCATGCGGCATCTCAGAAACTAGGTCTGGCTTTAGGTCATCATCTTTAATTCTTCAGCTCATATCAGTAGCCTGAGGTAAATCAATACAGGGCTTGTGGCTTTGGATCCAAATCAGTGACTGGAAAATGCACCTTTTCGAATGAAGCAGAAACGAGATATCAGTTGGTGGTAAACGCCGCAAATCCTCCAATCTTGAGCAAAAAAGTGCTAGAAGATCATTCAGACTATTGAAGTTAGTCTCACCTCTGCCATACACTGTAACCACAAGCTGCTTACAGAATTTGACTAAACCATCACTTTGCGCAGATGATGGCCTCTCTGCAAGGGTTCGAACTTCCGCACCTAAAGACCCCAGCAAAGTTTCCGAAGCCTTCGCAGCTCGAAAAAAGTGGACCTTTACAATTCTATGCAGAAATAATGTAAGTTTACTTTAAATCACGCTGTGGAAAAGCGACAAGCCGTTGCAAAATGCTGTTCCTTGTTTTTATGTTGCCGTATGCACAGGTATGAAGTAGCACGGAAACTTAACCCAGAGCTGCTTGAGGCCGAGACTAGCAAGATATTAGAAGTAGTATGCAGCTAGTAAGACAATATCAGTATCGTTGGCTTATATTATCACAAGTGCGCTCTTTCGTCTTGCGGCAACTTCCGTGTGGTATAATATCCGAGTGTCTATCTCCTCATGGCAAGACGAGATATCGTCATCAACAGAGCTTCCATGAGGCGTAGCGGTAACAGCTCTATGTTGACTCTCGAAACCTCCAGCGAGATAAACCATCAGACGGGTCAAAAAATTGTACTCCCAGACCTCGAAAAGAACTTTCAAGAGTTGACCTTTGGCTGAGCGACTACTGAGAATCCCGTCCCAGAGTGTTGCAACTTTGCTGGAGGAAGTGAACGGGCTGGAAATATTTCCTTTAGGATCTCCTGTTCTTTCTCGACAGATAGATACTTCTTTGAGGTTGAACGAGTAGCCATCATGGGTTCTATTGTCACTAAGACCGTCATACCTGTCACTAACCAAATGGATAGACTTACAATCTTCGGGTATGTTCCTAAGAATCCCATCGTAAACTCTTATTCCAACATCTGCTAGCGTCTCATTTTGTTCTGGTCGATAACACCCTAAGACACGCATGACATCAACTACATAGTCACATCGAGGAGAGTCTTCAAAAAGTGTATGTAGAATAATTTATGGCCATGACTGCAAGGCAGACTATTGCAGAATGTAGTTCAAGGCTGTTGACTTTGTGCCAGTTCCTAAGTGAGGCTCCCTGCGAATTGACGATAATGCTGCAAGTGAGCCTAGATATGGCTGAAGATCGTACTGCACTAACTCGCAGAAGGACGAAGTTTGTGTCGAATGTCCAAGATGCAGAGCTCGTTAAGCAGCTTAGTTTCCCCAAAATGTGTCTTTATAGCTCTTTCTTTTTTCCTTTTTTGGCAACAGAGGCGAAAGTTTGTACTATGCCAACTTTTACTTTCGTGGATGTCACGTCGAGATATGAGCTCATGGTTTTGAAGCCAATGTCTCGGAAGTTCAGCAGACTATTTGCTACGGCTTCTGGAGCTATATCCCCTGTCATAAAGTTGTACACCTCTGTTCTTGTCGTCTTGAATGGGTTTCCAAGCAACTCTACCAAGTCCACAACCCGATTTTTACCTTTTATTGTCAGATTCGTAAACGCAGTGGTATCTTCATGATGCTTCATTGCCTCGTCATCGATATTCAGGTTTGTTTTCAGCGTTTTGGTGGCTGCTGTGAGAAAGGGGAGAGTAGCCAGATATCGATCCCTGGAATTTTCATTCGTTGTCGCACCAAAGATACCAGAAACTCTTCGATGACCTTTGATGTCCAGATTCACGATCGAATATAAAGCCAGATCACATGCAATGCTGCAAAATGGCATGGTTGTATTTCTAACAAAAAAATTGCAACTTACAAAATCTCTGTGAACTTCTAGTGTTTTTTCAGGCAGGCGTAGCATTTCTTCTAGGTAGTTGAGTGCAGCTGTAGCATATTTATGGTTTCCGGATGGGAAGAAAATCGGAATCATCTCTCTTATGGCGTTTAAGTGTGATCCCTAGTCCGCAGCTCTTTCAGCATAAAGCTAGTCGTTTCCGGTACGGATAAGATGCAAATAGTTGATCCAGAGGCTATGATTCCTTATGGTGGATCTGAACTTATTGTGCTTCGACAAAAGAGGAGCAATGCTGTCCAACGTATCTCCTACCTGTTCACATGCTTCATAACTAGTTGTACCAACATTGTGTACTTCACACAAGACAACTGACACCCCCTAAAATCGTTGTTGCCGGAATATCCTTTCCTTTTATGTCGTAGTTTTCAGTACTTTATGCAATAGTCAGTGATCCAAGGCTCGCAATCGTTCAAAAAAAGAGAGGGGGTGGCTCACATCAGCCGCAGTTGGTTTGAGTACGGATTCCAGGATAATCTGAGGTGCTTAAAACGAATATCGGAATGCACATACTCGCACTAATGTAGAACTTGACAATGTTAGCCTATAAAGGAGAAATTAGCCTTTTATGGCTAAGTACTTTATGCAACTAAAACCCGATATTTAAGATGCTCGGCTTTTTTTTTGCTGTGGAAACCAAATTCGCGCATGCGATCGCAGAACGAGGTATCTGTTGTTTTTTTTTTGTTTTTTTCCTGGATAAAAATATTAGTTGTATAGAATGTAAATAGATTATTTGATTCAAAAAAGAGCGATCTATCGTTTGGTGAAATAAAAATTATTGGTTGTGTTTAAAATATTTATATTAAAACGCCACCATTCAGAAAATTTTCTTTTGTTTGGGGGGGGGGATTTTCTTGTTTAGACGCTTATATATTCTTGCAGATTCGAGTCTAAACTTTGTTTTTATTGACAACATGAAAAGGCCATTCGGACGGTTCGAATGAAGTGCAGTTTGATTTGTTTGCATCTTTTTTAACAGCTAATTTTTTTTTTAATTGGTCATTGTAGGCTAATTTCTGAAACCTATGACGCTATTTAGAAAAAATCAATAATTGCTCAAGAATTAATATGTTTTGAAAAAAAGTCACGAAGTTTGACTCGTAATGACGAGCAAAATTCAAATAAAGCATAAAAAATATACTTAAGCAGGCAAAAATTTCAGAAAAACCGAAAAAACTAAGAAAAAGTATATTAAAAAACACCTTGTTTTCAAAATTAAATAGGAATTAACTAAAGAAATAAAAGTTTGGGGGAAAAACTAAAAACACCAGGTGAAAGTACTTTTTCTTAGGATTCAAAATGTGTCAAGTTTATAAAGTTTTTAGTTAATTTTACCATGTAAAAAAAAAATCAAGGGCGGTATGACATCGTTATAGGCCAAATTTGAATTTATAGGCTAAAATGACAATGTTCTACGCACTTGCGAACCAGTGCACCCCGATATTCTTTGTAAGCGCCCCCGATTACCATCGAATTCAACCTTAAACTAACTGCGTCTGATCTGTTCCATCCCTTCCCTTTTTTTGAACGATAGCGAGCCTTGGATCACTGACTATAAAAATTGCTGAAAATTTTTCTCCAGCATACAAATAGCATGCCAAACTATAAATTCTTAAAAAAAACGATTTTCTTTATTTTCTTTTTCTCTGAAAAGACTATGTCAATATAAAACGAACAGGAATTAATTTAAAAAAACTGTTTCCACAAAATAAGTTTTTCAAAGAAAAGTAAAGAACTCCATTAAACAAAAAATGAGCAAAAATAAATCAAATAATCTATCAAGCGTGAAACTACCACAAATCAGCATCGATAAATAAGTGAAACCCAAAACGAATAGAAATTACAATAAATAACCAAGACAAACTCAAAACGAGGATAAATTAACATAAGTTGGGCTCAAAACTCCTATGCCTTCCCAAGGCCAGAACATAATTTGCACTTTACTGAAAAAAATATGAACTTTCTTACTTTAATAGCTTTAATAAATCAAATAATATTAACATTTTGATTACTAACTATCAGAATATGTGTATTAAACTGACAATGCACATTCATTTGTATTTTTATCGCTTACTATAAGCTCATCGTGATGTGTACATCGGAATCGCACGTGTGCGAAGGTGAAGTATAAATCTTGTGTGGTTTTAGATTTGTGTTACATATTTTTAATGGAGAGTATAGCCTTTGTCGCTACTGTATCCTATATTCTCATTACTGTGGTGGGTACCGTGCAGATGTAAAAAGTAGAATAGCCAAGGCTCAGGGTGTTTTCTCATAGTTGAAAAAAGTTTGAATGAATGGAAAGGTAAGTCTGTGCACAAAGCTTAGAAAATCAGGAGCTAAAATGATGACTAATGATGACAGGGGTCAAGTATATTTCTGAAGCGAGGGCGTTTCTCAAAATGGAGGAGGATTGCTAGATGTTTTCCAGAACTATGGATTGTTTTGGGTACCAGACTGACTGGTTGTATCTTAAACAGTAAACTCTACGAAAGATGCGAGTCAGTCCCGCTTTCTAGGGCTATAATGAGAGAAAGGTTGAGGTGACTAGGACACCTTCTGCAGGTGAAGGATGAAAGATTGCCCAATATCAATTTTGTCAGGCGACAGTCTAGGACAAAACGACAAGCAGGTCGTCCCCGAATGAGGTGGGAGGATGCCGTAAGGAAATATTAAATGGACATAGGAACTTCTTGGGAGGGTGTAAAGAGGGTGCCGTTGGACAGATTGGGAAGGAGGAGGATCGTGTGTAGATGTGTTGGCTTCAGGTGACTTGGTGCTGCAGCGAGTTGTTATTAGTAGTAGTAGTGTTACTTGGCAATGATGAATGCCCTACCTGTAAAAGCGTATCTGGCTTTCTTTGGAGATTTGATCCTAGAAAAATCAATCTTTAAGCAATCGATGCCCTAAACAGATAAAGTCCAATAAATACCGTTTAAAATTAGCTTCAATATGTCAATGATATTAGGTTATTCTTAAGATCCGAACCACTCCTTAATTTTTACTGTTAGGTAGCTTATATTGCTTTATATTTGCTAATCAGACGCAAACTTTATGAATTCTTTGGCCATGACTCCTTATCAGACAATAATTAACTTATCAAGCACAATAATTGTAACGAAGAGATACTAACCATAACTACAGCTTTTAAAAATTGACTTCGATAGGTAATTCCACTGCAAACAGTCATTAACAGCCAAAATGTAAAGAGAATTCCGGAAGTTCTGATGCCTTCTCGTTTGCCAAAAACTGTTAAAATCAAAGCGAGTATCTGAAAAGAGGTTTAGTCAGGAACAACCAAGGCCGGAGCCAAGGAGGGGGGCGTTAGGGGTTTTAAACCCCCCTCCCCCCAGAAATCCTTGTCTGACTTATAAAAACGTAACAAAAATGGATATAAACAAATTTTTTATGCGTATTTCGAGGTTTTTTTTGTGTAAACCCTCTCCCCGAAAAAAATTCTTGTGTAAAGCACTCCCCGAAAAAAAAAATCATGGATACGGCCTTGGGAGCAACTATTCCAAAATAGGATTAAAGAATTCATATGAATTTTAGCTTAAATAAAGTGACATCTAACATGGTAGTTACTATTTTTCTTTCAAATGGTTTAATTTTTCAAATTGTTCTAATTACTCGCAGCATATTTTTCTTGATCTTCAAATTGAGCTTTCAAATCTAAGCTCTAAGTTTCAGATAGATGAGGCTTTTATGTTTCTTTTAATTCAAATAGAAAATTATCATTTGAATTGGGAGGGTGGTAACTTTCAAAGCTATATTCAAAATTAAACAGGTGAAAAAAGAAACATAAACACAAGTTATTACATCCCGGTCAGCTTAATATATCGAGCATATGAGTCTCAAGTGAACTCTTTTTAACTCGGATGATGATCATTATGATATTATGATTAAAGTGAATACAGTATAGATTACTCATTTTCGAGAAACAGAGATACACAGAGAGAAAAAAAGAGAGCCAGGAGAGATGGAGGAAAAGAGACATGGAGGCTAACGAAGAGAGAGGGTAAAAGAGAGAGGTGAGGAGAGAAAGAGAGAGAAAAGGAGAGAAATAGAGAGAGTATGAGAGAAACAAAGAGTAAGAGATAGAGAGATAAAGAGAGAGGAAAATCAATGTCAAACAAAAATTCTTATTTCAGAGAAAAAAATCTCCTGCCTACCAGATATCTTGTATATGTTACATTCCAGGCAAAAATGTAGTAATTAAGTATGTAATTATTTAGGTATTAATTATTTAAACATTTTGTGTTAATTATTTAAGCATTAAGTATTTAGGTATTTTGTATTTAATAACACTTGCGGTTTTTTATATGGTTTATGACACTCCAGTATTGTTGGTGTATGTTTAGCAATTTCAAAATATCTATAAATCAACATTTTGTATCCGCCCAACCATTATTTTACGTTTCAAGATACAACATTAAACGGAAATGTCAAACTTCAACTGCATAACACTAAAAAAACAAAAAAAAAGCATAATGTAATTGTTTTCTTTTTGTCCTTATTCAGCCCTATATATTACTTTCAGTTATCATGCAACACTAAAAACCTGTTGAAAATACAATAAATTGTTGAAAACAAAAAATTTAAAATACAAAAACCTATTGAAAACATATTACATGACACTAAAAAATTAGACGTAAGTATTTATTCAGTATAAAGCTCAAACTTACTATTAATTAATAAAAAAAAGGAATATGCAGCTCTTATACAGGATTTTAAATTTATTTTATGGCTCCAAAGCCCCTGAAAAATTTTGGATTCACTAGGGACTCGCTTCATCCTTAAGTTAGTTCTCTAAATGCAACAAAAACTACTGAAAAAGTATAATATACCATAGGAAGATTTATCCAAAAAATAGTCTGGCTAATTTTATTATAGTGGGGAATTACTTACAAAAGTCACCATTTTTATAACAGGACTGTATATATCTGCGTCAGAAATGGTAGCATCCTTAAACAAATTTGGGTCTAATGCCCAAATAAGGTCAGCAATGCATGTGCCAATAATTACTAAGTTGGAAATCTGAAAGAGATAATAATACATCAGTTACAACACTGATGATACGTAATACTAAGTTGGATATCTGAAAGAGATAATAATAAATCAGTTTCATCTAAAAAGAAATTGAGATGTCATTAATATGATTCAGCTTCGAAAAAGAAAAAGAGAAATATTAACCAATGGTTATATCACGTTAGATGGCCCTAATTCTTTAAAACATCGAAGTTCTGTTAATAATCCCCCTAGTAAATAACGGTAACTGTAGTTTAAAATCACGATTTTTTTTTTTTTTTTTTTAATCAATGGTCTTGAGTGATCCAAAACTGGTTGTTCATGCTGAAACAAAAATATTCATTTACAGTGTATGCACATCAACTAAATGTCACCGTGCTCCATGGGACTATGGCACGAAACACCATTTTAATGTGTCTAGTTCCTTACCAATAAGAAGAATATATATATATATATATACTGAGGAACAGAGATTTGTAAAATCGAAAGGAATTTTTTCCATAAAAATTATGGAATATCTGAAAAAAAAAGCAAACGAAACGTACAAATTTCTTCTGGCGAATAATCTTGTCAAGGCTAAATGATTAGGCTACCTAAACTATTTAAAAACGGTTTGCAGCTATTTAGTTGTTTTAGGTAGCAAGTATCTACAAATACCTGAAATCCCCTAGAAATAAGGATCAATGACCCAAGATCACTACATACTTTGGCCATTAGACTACAAATTTTCTAGTTTGACTAATTTGAGTATTCAAACGTACTTAAATGAATTTATGTAGGCTCAAACAGATAAATAACAAATATAGACAAACATATTAAAAACTTTCTCAACAAGATGGTGTAACATAAACATAATCAAAAATGTTCTTCCTTGTCAATGTCCTTCGAAGTTTTTATTTTTTAAGTCAATTTATTTGTCAAATGAGGGGTTTCTACAAGCGGCTAGTGTGATAGAACATGGCAATTTGGTCTGGTATCAGATTTATTTTGTCTTTCATGACGAGTTAATAAACGTATACTAAAAAATTGCTCATGGATTGCAAATGGGAACAAAATGATAGTTAGATTTTGGCCTAGTACCCTGTGAAGTTTTCCAGCAGTTATGATCCAAGAGTTATAGTAATGGAGCTGAACTTGTGTCAAAATGAAAAGCTTTACGTTTTGCTCATTTTTGCTTTGGAATTGGGACGCTAAATGTAAGGTTTTGGCAAATGAAGTAACAGTAAATATAAAAATAAAACTTCATTTTACAAGATCTTGGTTTCTATGAAGTATATGCTTCAATCGTCAATATGAATTCTCCGGATGATTCGGATGGTTTACGGAGGAACTTAGGCTCTTAGGAAGATCTTAGTTAACTTAGGTATTTTCAAAGGCCACACTGCCTTTCCGTAAGGATAAATAACAGTTCAAATAGGAACAAATCCTTTAATTAAACGGTAAAAAACAATCAAAAATATTGACTATTCCGATCTCATTATACAGTGACCGTTATCAGCAGTTATACTCAGGAGCATAAATGCCGATGACGGTCACTGTATATGTGATCAAAATATCCAGTATATTCTACTATTTTTTCGTCATCTAGTAAAAGGATTTATCCCTATTTGGACTGTTATTTATCATCTTAGCCAAAAAAAAAGAAAAAAGTCCATATGGCGATTGCTTACAGCAGCAAAATGAACTATAAGCTATTGGATCAGCTTTGCCCCCCCCCCTGAGACCACAACTAAAACCTTAACTACTAATTTCTATAATATTTAACTGAGATTCAACTAGCTCTTGAACTGAAAATTGATCCAGTGAAGATATCCAGAAAAATTATTGTTTGAGATGTAAATAGAAAAACGTCGCAAGAATCACAGCAACCGAAAAAATTGAATGTGTCTAGTGGGACTTTTCTCATTTGATGGCTAGGATGAATGTTCCTCCTTATTTGATCCTCTGGATCAAATCATCCAGATCTTTTCTCATTTGATGGCTAGAGGACTCATTCGAGGACTTTTCTCAGTTGATGGCTAGGATGAATGTTCCTCATGATTTGATCCTCCGGATCAAATCATCCAGATCCTCCGGATCCTCCGGATCAAATCATCCAGATCTTTTCTCATTTGATGGCTAGAGGACTCATTAGAGGACTTTTCTCATTTGATGGCTAGGATGAATGTTCCTCCTTATTTGATCCTCCGGATCAAATCATCCAGATCCTCCGGATCCTCCGGATCAAATCATCCAGATCTTTTCTCATTTGATGGCTAGAGGACTCATTAGAGGACTTTTCTCAATTGATGGCTAGGATGAATGTTCCTCCTGATTTGATCCTCTGGATCAAATCTTCCAGATCTTGTCTCATTTGATGTCTAGAGGACTCATTAGAGGACTTTTCTCATTTGATGGCTAGGATGAATGTTCCTCCTTATTTGATCCTCCGGATCAAATCATCCAGATCCTCCGGATCCTCCGGATCAAATCATCCAGATCTTTTCTCATTTGATGGCTAGAGGACTCATTAGAGGACTTTTCTCATTTGATGGCTAGGATGAATGTTCCTCCTTATTTGATCCTCCGGATCAAATCATCCAGATCTTTTCTCATTTGATGGCTAGAGGACTCATTAGAGGACTTTTCTCATTTGATGGCTAGGATGAATGTTCCTCCTTATTTGATCCTCCGGATCAAATCATCCAGATCCTCCGGATCCTCCGGATCAAATCATCCAGAACTTTTCTCATTTGATGGCTAGGATGAATGTTCCTCTTTATTTGATCCTCCGGATCAAATCATCCAGATCTTTCATACAGATGATCAGACCATAGACTCGATGAACCGAAAATCCTGAGAAAGAATTTGATTCTCAATTTTATAGGGATTAGTAGCTAGGGTTTTTGTAGCGTCTTTAGAGGGGGCAGGGTCAAATCTGATCCGATGAGATCTTAATAAGATCTATGGTCAGTCTCTGTACTTTTGACTTTACTTTGTAATGCTTAAACGCTTGAGATCTCATTAAACGCTTGAATTTAATTCACTATTATGGTCCAGTCATAAATGACTGTGATAGCTGAATCGCCAGTCACAGAAAGGGAACATGTCTGGAAATCTAAAATCTTATAAAAATAGTATATAAAAAATTATTTACTTTTGATAATTGAAATAAGTCTATGGAAAAAGTTATATCACAAGCATTTGAGAACATTATTTTACACAAACATTATTTTACTCGTAATAAATACAGTTTTGATAGTTGTAGGCCCCAAAATCCATGTTTTTGCATTTGAATGTACTTTCTTTTAACAATTAATAGAACAATCAATTTATTTTAACGAAAAAATACTTATGCAAAATAAAAGTACAAAACAGTATAAGCAAAATCGATTAAAACATGGTGAACAAGTAGTGTTTATTGCTGTTCATTATGATCTCAATGATCTCAGGTAAATTCATGTTTACGAAAGAGAAATACCACTTGGTACTTCCAAAAAACGACACAGCTGAAATGCTAAGGTGATTTATATTTTTTGAGACTTGTTTTGCTTCTTAGAAACCACCTTTTTATTAACTATGAACCCGTGATGAATAGCTTCTATAATTCCGAGAAAAACTGGAGTGGAAGTGATTAGGTCGTTCTTGCTTTTGAGACTCGTTTGGTCGTTCTAAACCAGATTTTATATTATCTGCTTCTATGAAGCCATTATGACCAAAAATAAAATGATCAATACGGAAAGAGGAACTATCATACAGTAGAACTAAATAAATGAAATTAAACAATAATATAGATAAATATAACAAATATAAATACAACGACTAAATATAGCCGGCACAGCTATAACTTGCATATAACCTGCATAATATATATAACCTACAGCAATGGTTAGTATATAAATATAAATAAATATAAGTATTTATAAATACTTGTATTATTTCTTCCTTTCTTCTCAACTGAATGTTTCAATGTTTATCTTTAATATTTAAGGGTTTTTGCAGGACATTATAATGTAAACAATTTTATGTACTGTATTGGTTAATGTCTAGTAGCTTAGAGTCAAGAAAAAACACAGCTAAATCAACCCAAAGTAGCTTAACGCTGTCAACTGATCAGCCTGATCAAACTGATTAACTGATGAAAAAACACAGATGAATCAACCCAAAGTAGCTTAACGCTGTCAACTGAGTAACTTCAATAAAAGAATTTAGTTTTACTTTTATGGTGGAGCAACTGCATATGATGAGTTCTGTGTTCATGTCACCAAGTAAGATTACGGTCGCTCAAATAAAAACGCTTCACATTACTGGCTTTTGATGGTTCTAAATTGAATGACTGTCTCGAAGCTTTCGTTCAATTACTTCAATGGTATTTTAGCTTTCTTCGGATCAAATTTATTGTTTTAAGCCACAAAATGACACGAAATCCCATATTGTGCAATTACATCTTTTATCAAACAGCTTGTGGTAATGAACTGTAAGTAAGGAGTGACTCGGCTCAGTAGTAACAAAAACTCTAAAAACTGGAATTTTGATATCAGTAGAACGGCTTATTATGCTGATTCCAAATAAAAAAGATTCATCAAGTTTAGTATTACCCATAAAAACTTATGAGCCAGAGAAAGTTTGCCTGAACTTCGAAAATGAAAAAAGACCCCTTAAAAGCCAAGGAATCTTTTTGAGAATCATACCATCAGATTGAGCTTATCTGAGAAGTTTCAAGCTCCTATATAAAACAATATGGAATTTTGTATTTTTTTTCCGGAAGAAAGATCACGGAAGCATGTCTTTTTTTTTTTTTCTTTTTCGAGTGGTGATCGTATTTAACTAATAGTCCTAGAAGATTGAGAGAGGGTGCATTTGAAGTCGTCCGATCACAAATTTGCCATGAATTGATAGCAATGTTGTTCAAAATGATTGAAAGATCCAATAACTATGCATTTAGGGATAACATGACCCCCCCCCCATAGCCCGTGGGGAAAGGGCTCTAAGTTATGAAATTTCCCCATTGTTTGCGTATATTATTTGTTATTAAGAAGTACATAGACACTTTATTTTTTTTTGGAGGGGGGGGAGGGGATTGTTCTGCTTGGCGTGGGTTTCCATGGGGACAATTTTCCGTGAGGAGTGGAATTTCCGGGAGTGAAATTTTCAGGGGAAATTTTACATTTTACAGAATTCCCATACCAAATCTTTTTATTTGTCTTTCTTTCTCTTTGCCAACTCAATTTTACATTTGGAGATATTCAGGGGAAATTGTCCAGGGTAAATTCTCAGCAGGTTTGGATTGCCGGGGAAAACTTTCCACGGAAGTGGGGATTTCCGGAGTGACCCGAAAAACAATTAGAATTTAAAACCTTTTTCAAATGAAAGTATATTATGGAGAATTTTCAGGCTGGATCGTCCACAAGAAATTTTACGGCGGGGGGGAGGGGGAGGTGTTTCAACGACGATGAAACTTTTTGGTGGGAATTTTGCGGGGGAGGGGTTATCTTACGAGGGAGGAACTTTCCACGGGGGATTTCCCCGTGAGGGAACGGATTTTGTTTCATGGAGGGTGAGCCAGGTTTACCAAAACCCTTGGGGTTGGATGCTTTAACATACAGAATACAATTGTGCAATTTCCTTTTAAACAGCACCCCTTTTAAAGTGTGTTTTCCCCTTTTGCGAAACCCAAGCAAATTTTCTCAAGGTCATAATTAAAGACATATGAATTTAAACTTAATGAGTTGTAAATAATTTAAATCACCAAAAAATCGATTCTTTTCAAGTATATGTTACCGTGAATGTCTGAAATCGGTCAATATCGACATTCACCGGTGAATGTCCGAAATACCTTTTGTTCTCCTTGGATTTAGTGATCGTTGCCAGTTAACTTTTTCCGTTTTATGTAAGGTTTGATGGTGACAGGTTTGGTTAGGCTCTTAACCCATATCTGAGATTTATAACCTAATCTAACCTAACTTTAACTTTTACCACCAAAGATAGCATAAGACTGAAAAAGCGAATTCGCAAAGCCAAATGAATACAAGCAGAGAAAAAGGAATTTCGAACATTCACTGGTGAATGTCGACATTAACCAGAATTCGGACATTCACAGTAATATATACTTTGCTGCCGAACTTCTTTTTTTAGAGTTTCGGTTACAATTAACGCGAGTCACTGAACTCTTTGATTTAAAAGCATTCCTTACAAGAAAATATTAATGGAAATGTTAAATTGCCAAAAAGGAAAACAAAAGTTAAATCGCTCAAAAGTTTATCTCCAATCTGTCAATATGTTTCATGCCATGAACCCCTGGGGAACTTAGAATCCATGTACGGTGATGGAGCGATATAAATCAAAAGACTATATGTCTACAACCCAGTTTAGCCAAAAAGTGTAAATACAATGTCTCGGGAACGGCAGGCAGGAGGAAACTTAATCTTTGAGGGAGTTTTGGGGGATATGAGATTTCAAATTTTGAATTTTGAAACGGAGAATAGAAGGAGCGGGGAGGGGATGTTTTTTGTCTCGGATTAAGCTAGAAGTTTTTATGCTATTAGTCCAAGTGGAACTATTTCTCACAGTGAAGTAGCAAGGTAAATCGAACCTAGGTTTTCAAAATAGTATATCTACAATACAAAGGCTTAGCGGGTCGGGATGAAAATTTAAGGGAGTGTTTTGGGACCATGTGGACCAGGATTCTGATTGAGGGAGGGTTGCAGTAGGTGATTGGCTCAACAAACCTTACCCCTATTCATTTCAGTGTTTTGCATTATGGGCCCTTGCAGGACTTGTAATCTATACATAGTAAAGTAGCAAGGCAAATTAAAAGACTTACACCCAGTGTATCAAAATGCTGTATCTGCAATGTTTCGGCAATGGCTTGTGGGGATAAAGTTTAGAGCTCCAGGAAGTACTGTGGTGAAGAAAGGCTAAAGACACGTCAAATTTTGTGTTGAGTGTAGGAGATGAGATTTTGAAACTTACATCCACGAGTCTCTTGGCAAAGTGACCTGAATGCACAAATAATTAGGTTGACCCTCGTAGCCTCTGAGAATGGGACCCTAAATAGGCTAAAAAATTGGGCATTTGGGAAACCTAATGCAAAAGAAAAAAAATTGACAAAGGAAAGACTGGCTCGTCCGAAAATATTGCCCTTCAAAGGGAAGTTCATTTTTCTAGAGCAGCTGTAAGTTCCTTATATACGTAATTCTCGGGCTCAGAGGGACCCCGATGCATAAAAACCTTGAAAAAAATAGTTTGACAAAAATGGGCCTAAATGTTTTTTTTCCAGCGGCCTGACACTTACATCCTTCAAACCTTGCGTAAAGGGGACCCCAATGTACGTTAAAATTAAAGAATGAATAATTTCCTTGCCAAAACAAGGGGCCCAAAAGGTGCTTACCTTCTAGTTTGTTTAATTCTCAAGAATTGTGCCCAGGACCAAGACGGCCTCAAACTTTCATTGTGAATTGGACGGACATTAAGAGGTAAGAAAATAGGTGGAAAAAGTTTATAATCTCTGATTAATCGGAAACTTAAATACCTAAGCCCCTGGGCCAAGGTCAATCAGTAAGGACCAATCAACTTTTAACCAATCAGATTGAAACTTAAATTCATCGTTGGGCCTTAGGAGCCCCAATGCATAAAGCTGGATATCTAATATTAAGGATTGCGTTGTTGATATGTTTTTCTACAGATTAATTTTAATATATAGAATATTATATCAAGTTATACTGTAGTCTGATAAATAGATGCCACCTAGTGAAGAGCAAACCACAGCCCAAAGTAACCAAAAGTTTTAAAGCAAGTTAAGAAAAAAATCAATAAAATTAAAAATAAAATGGCAGACGAAGGAATACCCCACGCATATTTCCATATTTAAATACGCAACACGTCCGCATTCATACTTCATGCATAGTAAAAAAAAACATTTCAAATTCAAGAAAAGAAACACATTAAAGCTGAATACGAACAGAGATAATTCTTTGTACGAGAAAAGATGCAGCTTCCTCAACCCCTTCCCCCTCTTTGTAGTATAGGTTTCCCGGTGGTTAACTGAAAACGTTTAAGAATGCAATAGTAGTCACTTATGAATACAGTCACTTTGCAATAGTAGGTGTTTTGCTAACTGACGGCCTTTCGAGACCCTTTAACTAATAGTTTTACTGTTTCAAATGGATTCAAACAAATGAATCTTCCCATTTTAGAAGCAAATAAAAAACGTAATGAAAAGAAATTTTTATCGCATTGGTCTACTATCAGACCAATCTTACTTGAGATATTAAATTAAAAAGCAAGTTTTTTCAACTGAAGCTACGGACCAACTTTAAAACTTAAAACAAACCAGAAATTATTATGTATATAAAGGGAAGCTGCCCCTTCATTATCCCTCGCTCTTTGCACCAAAGTCTTAAAACTCTTCAAAAATGATTATCATTCTGACTCAACAGCTCTTTTGTTTCAGAACTCGTCCTTAAAGAATTGGGATAAAAAGTCTGACTTTACTGTACAGAGCGTGGGATGAGGACGGGGCAGCCCCCCTCATATACAGAATAATTTCTGTTCGTTTTAATTTTTAATGTAACTTTAAGTGAAAAGACTTACTTTTTTATTTAATGCATCAAGAAAGGTTGCTCTGATAGTAGACCAATGTGACAAAAAGTGTTTTTTGTTGTTGTTGTTTTGTTTTTTTTTCATTACGCTTCTAAAATGGAAAGGTTTATTTGTTTGAATTCAATGAAACAGTAACACTATTTTCAAAGAATTTAATCTACTTGATCAATTCAGTCTATTTATTCTATTTAGGTTTGTTTTCTATAGTTTTATTTTATTTATATTTTCTTTTCTTCTCCTTTTTGCTCTTCTGTCTGTGAGTAAGTTATCATTTTAAATGTTCTTTTGTTTTTTTTCTCTCAGTGAGTAACTCATTTTTCTTCCCCCTTCTTTACAGGCCAGTGAGCTTTTGGGGGAATAGTAACATGTCACATTGTATAAGTATTTAATGAAGAGTAAATCTTATATTACTAGTAGTTTAAGGGTTTCGAAAAGCCGTCGATGAGCAAAACACCTACTATTGCAAAGTAACTGTATTTTTTGCATTCTTAAACGTTTTCAATTAACCACCAGCAACCCTATCCTTAGAAACCATATTACATGCTTGGTTTAAATTGATTGCTTCAAAAGAGGAAATGCAAGAACTAAAACCCAACTCTCCCCTTTCATCGATAAGACCTGTCAAGAAAATTTGGCGCTAAAAATCTGCTTCTTCAGGGTTTGGGCACTCCCTTTCCCCATAAAGGAGTTTCTGATCCCCCACCCTATCCCAGTACCTGGTTTTTAGTTATGCAACACTGTGATGCAGTTCTTCCATTCCACTAATGCGGGAATTTTAAGTACGAAAAAAAGAGTAGAATTAAAGTAGGACAGAATACGGAAGTAAGTATGCTATCGTGCTTACTATTTGAACAGGAACGTTAACAAAATTGATTCTTACGCTATATTACCAGTGTTTCTACTTTAAATTTTTTCAATCCTTTAAAGACTGGTGGAAAGTCCCTGAAACTCCCTATTTTTAATACCTAAATCCCTCAAAGTTTCCCCATTTTCTGACTTCTTTCCAAGTTACATGTAAAGACCTATTAGGCTGACTTTTAATAGCATTTGTTCAAGACAACTTATTTTGCAACTCAAGACCTTTTACGTGTACCAAAATATCTTCTTTTGACGTTTAAAACAAT
This sequence comes from Artemia sp. Qi Xiang Cuo, assembly GCF_049724085.1. Lineage (NCBI taxonomy): Eukaryota > Metazoa > Arthropoda > Branchiopoda > Anostraca > Artemiidae > Artemia > Artemia sp. Qi Xiang Cuo. The sequence continues at coordinate 20,977,710 of NC_142798.1, read as the reverse complement.
GCTTTCTATTTATCGAATAGTTAAGTTAGGTTTTGATTTATAGATTCTGATGCCAGATCTCAAATTCTGGAAAATATGAATATATTTTATTTATTTGTTTTTTTTTTTGCCATTATTTTTTCTTCTATATTACTACTTTTATACCACCCTCATTTTTATTTGAACTGGTACGAAGGATTAGCATGAATGATATCCAACCGGTCGCTTTTTCACCCATTATTTTTATTTTGACTTTTTTTATATATTTAGTTGTTAATTTAAAGCAGAGTATAGAAGCAAAAATGAATAGCATAAAGCTTGATTTAAGGACAGCGCCTGCATTTTGATTTTTTGAATTATTCGATTTTAACTAGTGTAGACTGCTACCTGCCTCCCAGTTTTCCAGTAAATGCCGAATGTAGATGCACTTTAATTTGTATTCAGGAAAATTTAACGTGAATTACAAAATAATAAGGTTTATGAGAAAACATCAAATACTAAGATTAATATCCCAACTCAGCGTTGTCGTCGCCATCCCCATCGTCTTTTCCAATGCCTAAAAAAGCGACGCATTCGGACGCAGTCGCATCGGATTTCACGGACTTCTTTTTTTTCTTTAAACTCTCGGTGAACGTAGGGGGGCCTTTACGCTTCATCCCATACTTGACAGAAATCGTCGCAGCCAAAGTTACCTCTTTGAGCCCATTCCTCATTTCGTTTTTTACTGTTTTCAGAATGCTAAAAAGTCTTTCCACAACGACTTTTGAGCAGGGAAGTCCAAAAATAAACCGAAGGACATGAAGAACGCTATTGAACTTTAGCACTCCACTTGGCGCCTTTATGGATGCCATCCAATTCTAAAAATCAAACCTTCAATCCTTCCCCGTTGGTTATTTGCTTCAAATTTTGTGGATCTATCCGCGAGTTCGACAAAAACTAGAACTTTTGTCAATCGCTTTTGCCGAAATCCCGCCGTTGTATCCAAAATTCCTATTTCCGTAACAAAAATCCATAAGCCTGGCAAGGAAAATTTAAAGTGGATATAAAGTACTAAAGTAGGTCTAAAAACATAGGAGAAACATTCAAAATAAAGTAGTCTACCCTAAAATATAGTAGAAATGGAAGCACTGCAGTGTAGATGATAGTAATACTGCATGTAATATCCATTCGTTTTGTAGAAAAAGTACACATGTTAAAAGAGAGAGAGAGAGAGAGAGAGAGAGAGAGAGAGAGAGAGAGAGAGAGAGAGAGAGAGAGAGAGAGAGAGAGAAACTTATTAAAACAACAAAAACACCAAATAGAATAATAACAAGAGGAAACAAATACATAACAAATACTGCACATTTCAATTAACAACTCTGTCCCTAGAGACCTTGATGAGGTTTGTTTTAAGGTGAAGAGACGAATGCAGCACCACCTGGCAGCATGACCTCTAAAATCCGGGGCACGAACTGTTTGAACAATATGTTTCAGTACCTCTCAATCGAAGACTTTCAATACAAAATTTCTATTGCTAAATAGAAAATAGACGGAATACTACTCACAGAGATTGTAACTTTTATAGATTATATCCAGCCTTCAAGATAGGACAAACGCAATTCATTATCGAAAGGTCAAATTCCATACTTTTTCAGCACTTTAGAAAAAGCGATATAATTTTTTTTTTTTTAGAAATAGTGACTCTAAATTTTCTTGGGATTAAAATAAGATATATGAATGTGTCATAGTTTAATCTCTCAAGAGAATTTTGTTGAATAGATAAAAGGGTAAGGTAAAGGAAGCAGTACTAGACTTAAAGGTTCCAAGTGGCGGAACTGGTCTTCATTTCTTGGCACTTTAGCCAGGAGGTTAATGTAAGGGTTGCAGGCAAGCCATCCTGTGCTTTCCTTACCTTCCCCCGATTTTTCCAGAGTGTGTTATATATGTCATTCTAGCAAAAGTGTTATATACACCCTTTGAATTACTACAGCCGATGTGTGAATATGGTGTGTCCCTGTTATTAGAGACAGCGGTGTTAAAAAGTAAAGGAGACCCAAGACGGTCAATCTTTCTGATCAAAATGTTCTGTCAAAAGATTGACGTGTGCTTCAATTAACCTTCAATCGACCCTTCAATCACGACCAATGCTAATCTAACACACTGTTTTTGATCAAAATAGTTAAGTCATTCAAACTTTCTATCAATCACCGTCAATGCTTGACTCAAGCGTCAAACAAGTTCCTAGACGGTCGGTCATGCTTGAGTCAATCGATTGACGGAATCTTTTTGATCAAAACGATTGACCGTCTATGGCCTCCTGAGGCGTTTAAATCAGTTACTGCTGCAATGCAAATGTCTTTTTTAGAAATTCTTCAAGGTGTGTGCAAAGATTACCGCTCAACAAATTGCTTATACGCCATCCGACAAAGTATTATTCATGCCAGTATTTTAAAGAAGAAGGTTGTTTAGATCAAACACCAGAGTAAAACTTTAAGAAGAAAAATAACATTAGATTTATCTAAATAACGATAAAGAAGGGCAAATATTATTTATGAGATCAAGAGGCAAAGTAAGCAATCTCAATTGCACCAAGTTCTTAACGACAAAAAGGATGCTGTTTTATATGTTTGTAAGGATATGTAACTACATGTCCAATTCTGATGGTTAGGAGGGAGATAGAATAATTTTTCCTTAAGGGAGGGGGATGGGAGGCGGGTTAAAAACACTCAAATTGTGTATGCAGTCATCTATTTTTAAGGAGAAAGGCCTTAAGGTCAGACTTTGGGGGAGAGAGGATGTGTTTTTTAAAGAAACACAGAAATTGCTGGTGTGTCAGCATTTTATTGCTTTCTCCTATACTGCTTCTACAAAAAACACACTTTTTAGCACAAAATATTTATCTGCGGGTGCATCAACTAAACAAATCTTTTTTATTGAAATATAATAAAAAGAATACGTTACTTACGACTTTAGCAATATTTAGCAAATTCCATGGTATATTTCCAGCTTTGCTGTTCAGTATAAAATATATTTCAAGCCCTGCAAATAACAAAAGCCAGCCACAAGGCAACCAAATTAGAACCGTTTTTTGAAAACAATCTGTAAAATCTGGAGTATCTGAATTCCATGTTAAGTTTGCGTCCTGAAAATAAAAATCAAACAAATTCAAAGTCCACGACAAAACACGCAAAGAAGAAGAGATAGATATGCTAACTCATGATATCGAAGCGCAAATATATGTTACTCAGTTTTTGTACTATTTATCTTATTTTAACCACGTTTCTTTGAAGGAAAAGAAATTTATAAAAAGCCAATGACTGCTTAAGTCAGTAAGCTTAACAAGGGCGTATCCAGAATTTTTTCGGATGGGGCATTTTTTGGAGGGGGTTTTACAAAGAAAGATATTTTAAGAAACACATCAAAAGTTTGTTTATATGCATTTTTGTTGCGCTTTTACGAGTCGGACAAAATTTCGAGTGGGAAAGTCTTCAAATTTGGTACCCCCCTAGGAATTGTGCTTATGGTTTTCCAAGGATGGCATGGTTTTCATTGAACAAAAGCTTTCATTTATATAATATTTGTATGCAAAACAAACTTTTGGACAAAAGTAAAACACGAAATAACTAACATTATAAATACCAAATAACCTTATAATGTTATTTATGTTACTTTACAATTTTGTAAATATAATTAAACAAATAGGCCCAATTATTCTAAGATATTCTAAAAATAAATTGACCAAGTCAAAATTAAAGACAAAACTACCTTTTTGCCTCAGAGTGAACATGCAAATATCACAGATATTAGATTATTATTCAGTATACCAATGCAAGTTGGTATACTTTCAACACAACTTTTCATCATATCCCTTTTAATAAATTTTTATCACCAGTTCAAAAAAGACGGCATTTACTATTACTTTTAGTCTTTCAGTCTCACTTTGCAGTGTATTAAATTTGTTATTTTCCAAAGTATTCTTTTCAATGTTTTATTTTCTAAAATCCAGCTACAGCTCCCCACCCATCTGATATAACCTAAATTAACTAAAGACTTTTGAAAGCAGAGAAATTACCATCTGGGATTTTTACGTTTGTCACTTACGGCTTCTTGGTGCTGCACCATTCAAAACGTTGAATATACGGCCATATTTAAAATTCTCTGTGGAGCATGGCCGTACCAGGAGGGGGGGGGGCAGGGTGCCTTGTTTGACTTCTCCTTGGAATTTTTGTCCGGCCCGTACAAAAGTAAAAAAAAACATATTTAAAAAAAAATTGCAAACAGAAACCTTGATAGTCAAATAGTAACTAATCTTTTTTTGTGCAAGCTCTCCTTCAATTTTTTTCTATCCCCCGCCCCTCGCCCCGGACGAAAATCCTGAATAAGGCCCTGGTGTTTGGGGGGGGGGCAAAATCAAAGAAAAATATATTATTGAAACTGGAATCACAGTTTATTAATCTAACACAAAAGTTGTTTAACAGATCCACAACCCTATTCAGTTGACCCAACTCAAGAGTCTCATTCCAGGCACCTCCGCTGAAGCTACCCAACACAGACTAATCAATAGATGTAACTGAACGCGGATGGCTGAACCCAATTAAGTGAAGACAACGAAAACAAACCTAGTTAAGCTGATATAGATATCGCAGCCAATCCAACTCAGAACAGAGCAACTCAATAAACTGACATCTCACACTAGCAAACTAAATACATTAAAGTTGCTGCCGACATCTCAATATAAGTATCTCAGCACATACAACAAAATACAGGATTGAGAACGTAAAAAATTCAATTTCTTTATTAGCCTCAATGTAAAATCAGCCTAAAATTTGTTATTCATTAAGTTAATAATGATTGAATTGATTATTTAATGAATGCTTAACGATTTGAAATCAAATGACAAACTTCAAGCAAATGACAAAATAAAAGTTTTTTTAGTCGGTCGAAATGCGGAAGACGTGACTAGCGAAAATCACAAAACTTTGACTGCATTATAGAGGCTCAAATACGAGCCCTCGTAAATGATAGCCCAAACAGAAGTTAGCTACAACCATTTACAAAAAAAAATTGGCTCTAATTTCAAAAATTAGAGAAGTATTTCAATTGATAAACATCCACTGAATTTCAAGAATTTTCACTTTATTTGTATTTCTTTTCTTCCAAAAAGATAAGAAGAGCTAGCTTTCCTATACTCTACTGCGGGTGCACTTGTACAGTCAAGGACCCTGGCAAAGAATTTTGAAAGCCATGCCTTTCCAGCTATCTAAAACGCGTATATTTGCAGTGACGTTTGCAAAAATGACGAATTCGTTGATAATTGAAATGTAGGTAAAACCATATTTAGCGTTAATCTGGGCTACACTTAAAAATTCCATTTTCTTACCCAAAATTGGGATCCACAATAATCTTCGATTGGTGACGTCATCTTTTTACTGAATCAGAAACCCAATAATTAGACCTTATTGTCTAATACTTTCAATAAAATTTTCTAAATAACTAATAAATTCACATTATATATTGTGCAACTGGGATCTTTATTATCAAATTGTCGCCTTTATTTGAAAATGCATTTAGCTTTTCTTATCAACAGAGATAAAAAGACTAGGTGAAAAATTTATTAATCAGATTATACTAAAAGTTATCTAACAATTGGACAGAAAAATGTTTCCCATCATGTCGGAATAACAGAAAGTGTTTTAACCTTCTTTGTCCTTACACCAGGACATGATAGTGACAGCCCCCTATTTTTTTTATTTTTTTTTCTATTTTTATTTATTTATTTTTTTTTATCGTCACTATCGTTGGCAACTACCAATGTGCTCCATATTCGTCTTTATTGTACCTTGAAGAGATTTGGGCAAGGAACTTACAACATAATTTCTAATCGGTGTTGGTAGAAAAGTTATGATATGTGAAGTTTCGGCACTTATAGCGAGGGAGTTGTAAGAGCCTGAGGTGTATTCTTATAGGAACTGAGGAAACTATTGAATCAAATTGTCGGCTTCATCGCACAAAATTAAAAATCCAAAGCAATAGTATGATTTCTAATGTTGTCTATTTATATTGCTCAATGTTGTTTGTGTAAAAAGCATAGTACTATAAATTGTATTGGTATGGACCAATACAAACTTTTGACTTGTAAATATTCTTGGAAATACTAACTAATTCTTTTATTTTTGTGAAGTTTAGCGTGTGAATTGGAAGAAGTAAAAATTAGCATAGTAGATTTAAAAATGTACCTTCTTGCCGTATCATTCCATGAATCACAACTTCTATTATGCTCTTTAATATTTAAATTGAATCTAATTTTTATTTATTTTTTGTTTATAAAATACCTATAAGAACACAAAGTAAGAAGCGGAGTACATAAGAAATAAGAAGAAAATTAGACAATAGAAATCACTTAAAAAACTATTCACAAAAAAGAGACACGAGGCGGGACTTTATTGATGCTGATTTATCCTTAGCATGGAGTTCAATACTATCTAAATGATGGAAAGGATCCCGGACATGGGAATTATCAATTCTTTTGAATTACTGTTCCTTTTAAGGAAGATATAGAAAATATTTACAAAACTTAAAGTAATTTTGTCTAAGATGCGACATATCTCTTCCTGTCAGGAGAAGGCACACTCCCGACAAAGTGTATCTACAAATCTACACATATTTGGTACAATCGAACCATAGCTAGAGCGGAAACTTTCCACTATTTGACAACATATTGCCTCTCTTGTCTGATGTAACGTACAAGCGAACTGTGCTCCTAGATACACAAATGAATCAACGCAAGAAATAGCAGAAGTACCGATAGAAACAGAAACTGGGTAACCACAGTTAAACGCTAAAAATGCATTCTTCGAATATTTAATTCGCAAACCAATTCTAGAAAAGCCATGCAAGAACATATCAAGATTCGATGGAAGAGCTACGTGCGTTTTACTAATCAGCAATACATCGTCAGCATATGTGAGATACGTTATCTCCACACCGTTAAGAAACGAAGTAGGTAAAAGGCTGTCAATAATATCAACAATAACCGACTTATGTATTCTGGGCGAGAGTACGCTCCCTTGGCGGACCCCACTTTTTATTTGAATCGGAGCACTCAGCCTCGAATCCCATTTAGCAAAAACAATAGAATTACAATACCAGTAAAATAGTGTCGCACATACACTCCTCAATCCCTCACTCGTTATATTAAAGTTTTCTGGTGCTTCAAAAAACCTTTTTATTCCGATTCAACGGGTTTGTGTTTCAGCAGTCGTTCTTAAGGAACTAAGACAGAAATATCAAACTTTAGCTTAAAGAATGCACTTTTATGGAGAGGGTAGCTCCACTCATATACGGAATAATCTCTGTTCGCTTTAAGTTTTAATGTTACTTCTTACTTTTAGTTGAAAAATCTTGTTTTTTTCTACATAATTTCTTGTCGTTTTTCAATAATGCTTAGTCTCATCCAAAAGTTATGATATGGGCTACCGTCTCCATAATTCCCCGATTCCTTTGTGTTAAATAGTATATTAATAATAGTTAATTGATTGATAACGTTCAATTCTGTCATTTTTTTCGCTAAAGAATTAAAACGTTGGATTGTAATTAGAATTTTGGACAAAAATCTGATGTTTAGTCACAATTTTCGATGAACAGTTTTATCGAACAAGTCCTTAATAATATTTTTAGAACAAATTTTGGGTAGACCGAGATCGGTATTATTTCTGCTACTAATTACTGCTAACAACTCATCGCAGCACTAATCCGCCTGAGGCCATCACAGCTACACACGCTCCTCCTCCATCCCAATCAATTCAAAAGCCTTCCTCTTTACACCCTCCCAGGTAGTTTCCGTTTCCTTTAAATCTTTTTTGTGACATCCTCCCACCCCAGCTGCAGACGAATTGCTTTTTGTTTAGCCTTATACGGTTGGTTGAAAAGAACGATCTTCGGCAATCTGTCATCCTACATCCGCAAAACATACCCTAGCCATCTCAAACTTTCTCTCATAATAGCCTTAGAAAGCGGGATTGAACCACACTTTTCGTACAGCCTACTGAATGAAATTCGATCAGTCAGCCGGGTACTCAGAACAGTCCATAAGTAATTTCTCTGGAAAACATCATCAGTATTCCGTCATTTGGTCCTACGAGGGCCAGATCCCAGTGTGCTATTAGAGTTGCTAATCCCTCGTATACCCTCAATAGGCACTATCCCGGTGTACTATTGGAGTTACAAATCCCTCATATCCCCTAACAGGTACTGCAACGCCCATACCCAGGTGTACTATTGGAATCACCAATCCCTCGTTCCCCCTACACAGATACTGTAACGCCCATACCCCAATTACTATTGGAGTTGCTAGACCCTTATATCCACCTATACTCCGGTCACAAACATATAGAGATAATTATTTGAAAAAAACTACGTTTTCTAGAGTTAAAGAGGCTGAGTCACAAGTTCAAACCTTAAAACGTACAGGGATTAGGAGGTGCAGTTGGGGGGCTGCCACCCCCCAAACCCCCGCTTCCGTATATGAAAGGGGCTGTGCCCTCCTCAACGCCTCGCTCTTTACGCTAATGTTTTTATTGTTTAAAAAAAAGAGTTGTGAGAAAGTCAAACTTTAGCGTAAAGAGCGAGGCGTTGTGGAAGGCACAGCCCATTTCATATACGGAAGCGGGGGTTTGACTTAGTGACATTCTATTACCATGGAAGAGAACTTGGATTTTCCCAAAGAAGAGAAATTTTCAACTTCTGACCTGCATTTATTCAAAAGCAGAGGAGTTAAGACCAGAGGAGTTTTTTTTAGATTTTTCATAGGCCAGAGTTTATCTATCTTAATGACCTTCTAATAGCATGCAAAAGAACGACTACTGAATACCTCGCTGTTTACGTTAAGAGGTGAAACCAAGACCGGAGGAGTTTGAGATTTTTCATGGGCCAGAGATGCAGCAATTGGACACTTCTTTTATTTTTTTCCTTTAGTCAACTATAAAGTAAGGAGCTATATTAAGACTTAAAACGATAAGAAGCTGTTCCGTATATGAGGAAGCAAATCTCTACTTATTGCCTCGCTGTTTACGCTAATAGGTGAAACCAAGACCAGAAGAGATTTTTGTTATTTGTCATTGACCAGAGTTTATTTTTCTTAATAACATGCTAATAGTATGGGGAAGAAAGCGTATTTAATGCCTCGCTGTTTACGCTAAGAGGTAAAACTGGCACCAGTGGAGTTTTTTTTAGATTTTTCATAGGTCAGAGATGCAATAATGGGATACTTCTTTAATTTTTTTTTATTCGTTTATAAAGTAAGTAGCTACATTAAGACTAAGTTCTTAAACAAGTTCAAGTTCTTCGCTGCTGTAAACTATTTCACGATGAAGCTTCTTGTCGGCTTGTAGAGGATGGGGAGCTTGAGGCTTTTGGAGATGATACCACACTAGGCTGCTGTGAAAGGGATACAACAACACTTATTTCCAAGCTTAGGGTTATTCTTGAGGAGACATATCTCTAGATGGATTCTAACTGATTTGTGATTAATGTTGATAAATCTTGCGCTTTATATTTTTTTTGGTTGGGTTTGAAGAGTCCATCCAGAGGTGTGTAGTATTGAAACGTCCAGAGGTTTGATCAGTGGACCAGAAAAGTGTTTTTCAAAATACCTGGGAGTACTGTTTGACGAGACCCTGTAATTCCTGCATCATATTCAAGCAGTAGAGCTGCAGATATCCCGAAATCTTGGAATAATAAGGAACCTAAAGAATACTTTGCCGCACGAAACACCGGTCCTGCTATACAACGCTCTTATCCAACCCCATTTACAATACTTTGTAATGATCTGGAAATCGATTTTTACATCTCACCTGCTGAAGCTCAATTCAATTCACAAAATATCTTTGCATTTAACTGGAAAAAATGAAGAGTATTTGTCAATGCAGTTGCTGCATCATCAGTCATGATTGACCTTTGGGTTCGAGTATCTAGCTGGTGAACTACTGGCTGCATTTAAAACATTATTTTGACCAATCTCAAACCAGCATAATGTAAATACCGATCATGTTCAAACCTGCAAATACCCTTCACCTCGACTGTACCATCGGATTTTGCTCCGAATATATATTGCACAGTGTCACGGAACCTGTTTCCAAGAGAACTGAGAAGTAGGAGCCCCCTCACGTCATTAAAAAAAAAAAAATCATTTATTAGCCTACGAAAAGATTAGTTAAATGTTGGCAAAAATTATATAATGTATTAAATATAATTAGATAAAAATAAAGTTAAAATTTTATTTTATTTTGATAGGATGGTGAGGCGGTTCCCCTGGGGCAAAGAGAAAGAGGATAATTGGTTGTTATGTTCGAATAAATGAGAGGTAAGGTTGTTTCTCAGAATAGGAGCAGTGACCGTGCTGCGTATTATTTTTAAAAGGTAGCGATTGAGGATATCGGCTTCCAGGAATGAACTGAGTATTGTTATTCGGTGACACTAATTTTTCATTTGACAATAAACCTCATTGAACTTGAATAATCGCTGTTTACACTAAAAGGTGAAACCAAACCCAGGTTTTTTTTTATTTATCATAGACCAGAGTATTTTTCTTAATGGTATTCTAGTAGTATGGAAAAGAACGACGATTGAACGTTTCGTTGTTTGCGCTAAGAGGTGTAACCATGATCAAAGGAGTTTTTGAGATTTGTTTCAGGTCAGAGATGCAACAATGGAATTTTTTTTTTGTTTTGTTTATTAAACTACAAAGTAAGGAGCTACATTAAGACTAAAAACGAACAGAAGTTGTTCCATATATGAGGAAGCAAACCTCTACTTATTGCCTCTCTGTTTAAGCCACAGTTTATATAATTAGCAGTATGATCATTCTCTATCTCACCCATTATAAAAACCCGGACCGGGGTGCGAGTGCTCCGGAGAACGTTTTACCAGATATAAACATAAGCGAAGTCAGATCTTTTCCCGGGTAGACGTCAGATTTCTCTTGGACGCGAAACTTGGCTTCAACGTTGGAACACTAATTTTGAAGAAACTAATTTTAAATTAATTTATTCCAATACATACATGAAAACCGGTAGTTAGTAGTGTAATGTTATTATTAGATGTTTTTAGGAATTAAAAATAGGTTTCGAAGTCTCAAATTGGTTTCAAAGGCATTTTGAGAAAGTTTCTGCCAAAATACGTGTTCCAGGGTAATTGGACTGCTGATGGCAGATCAAATGAGAGTAGCTGTTTGTACGCGGCGATATAAATATATATATATATATATATATATATATATATATATATATATATATATATATATATATATATATATATATATATATATATATATATATATATACATATACATATATATATATATATATATATATATATATATATATATATATATATATATATATATATATATATATATATATATATATATATATATATATATATATATATATATATATATAAAATATATATACTACGAAAACTTTATGAAAAAATATGATAAACCATCCAGTGGCGGATCCAGAGGGGGGGGGCGAGGGGTGCCCCCCTATAGTAGTCTAAAGTAGCGTAATTTACCTAATTAACGCAAGTTTGCATTAATTAAACTTGCTCCTAACGTAAATTTATCGGATCAACCTATTTTGCGCCCCCCTCCCCTAAAAAAATCCTGGATCCGCCCCTGAAACCATCACACCTACACCACCAGTTATTAGAAGAAGAAATAATTCATTATTTTCAAAAATTTCATCAACCCCCTCACCCCTTTTTATAAAATCCTACATAGGCCGATCAGTTGAGTCCACTGTATGTAAATAATAGATTAAGTCATAATTTGTATATTAATTAATTCATACCTGTGAGATGGGACACTTGCAAACCACTTGACTGGCTTACCAAGTTTTTTTCTGCTTTCGCAATTACGAATAATGCACTTGGTAACCATTTCTCAGTGATTGACGAAAACAGACTAATCCGCTAATGCAGAAATAACTGGGAGGAGCTTTCTGTTCGCGCCGAGAACGAAGACCAGAAATAATCTGCGATAAGCTTACTGTCTATAAACTGTGGTTAAAGCTAAGAGATAAAATTATGACCAGATGATTTTTTTTTATATTTTTCATGGCCCAGAGTTTATTTTTCTTAATAACATTCTAATAGCATGAGTTTTGTAAGTTTTTTCTTAGGCCAGAGTTTATTTTTCTTAATGAAATTCTAATAGCATGAAAAAGTAGGAAAGAACATGAAAGACTATTGACTGCCTCGCTGTTGACGCTAAGAGGTGAAACCAATATTAGAGCAGTTTTTGAAATTTTTAAGAGGTCAGAAATGCAACAATAGGACACCTCTTTTATTTTTTGTTTATTTAAATATAAGGTAAACCAAGACGAGAGGAGTTTTTTGAGATTTTTCATTGGTCAAAGTTCATTTTTCTTAATGATATTCTATTATCATAGAAAAGAACGAAAATTTTCCCAAAGAAGAGAAATGTTCAACTTCTGATCTGTTTTATTCAAAATTTATTTATTTTTCATTGTTTTATTTTTCAGTTAATAAACAGTTTAGGACTTTTTTTGTTCAACTTCTGTTCTGAATGAAACAGCTCGTGGTAACGAACTGTATAGTAACAGCGACTCGTCTCAATAGTAACAAAAACTCTAAAAAACGGAACTTTGATACCAATAGATACTTTAAAAAAAATTGTATTTTTATGCTGATTTTAAAATATATAATTTTCATCAAGTTTAGTTATACCCATCAAAAGTTACGAGCCTGAGAAAAATTGGCGATTTTTTAGAAAAGGGGGGAAACACCCCCAAAAAGTAATAAAATCTTGATGAAAATCACACCATCAGATGCAATATATCAGAGAACCTTACAGTTTCAAGGCTCTATCTGCAAAAATGTGGAATGTTGTATTTCTTGCATTTTTTCTATTTTTTAGAGTTTCGGTTACTATTGAGACGAGTTGCTCTTACTATATACAATTCCTTGCCACGAACTGTTTGATCAAAACCTAATGAATATAAGCAATAGCTTAGGGTTATTAAAAAGATCAATGAAGTTAAAGAGGTTTTCAGAGCTAAAATCTTAGGTTTAATAAAGATTTGGAATTACTTATCAACTAAAGATATATCTGGGTGAATGTCTACTCCCACAAACACATGATATAAATGTTAAATATGATTACAATATTTTTTATCCTTTCACAAGTCGATTGACCTAGCTTCACTTCTAGGCTGTGGTCTGTATAATACACAAGTACCAATTTTCAATACAGATGCTCCATTAAGAGATATAAAATGTAAGAAAAAAGTTGTCAGAACGTCGTCAGACTCTATAATTAGAGAGTTGGATGGACGAACGAATTAAACATTCAATGCGGACACTTCTTTTCTTAACATTATCAAGTAACTATGGATGGTTGTGGTAGTAAGGAGGCTATAGGAAGAGGCTTGGCATAATGAGATGAAACTTGGCTATCTGTTTATGGAGAATATTACATCGGTTTCTTTCGGTTATTATTGTATTTAAATTTTATATAAAATGAAAAATTTAATGTAGAGCCAAGATGTGTTTGTTTACTTTTAGTGGCAAAAGTTTTTCAAAGCTATTATGTTTTCGCCAAATTTCATTACCCGTGTAGTTGAATTTTGTCCTAAGCAAAAGTACTTTTTTTTTATTAATTTTTGATACTCAGTCATCTATTAATTGACTCATAAATCTACTAGTAGTATGTATGTGCGAAAATTCCATTTCTTGCATCTCTGACCTTTTTTTTTAAAGAAACGTTCTAAACGTTTGAATTGCTAGCGTATCCTAAAAATAATGGAAATATAACAAAGTAATGCATAAATTTTTTTTATTGAAATAACAACAATTAAAATATTAACAAAAAAATGTGTCACACAAATTATTGTATGTTCTTATTATCATTGAGCAACTTTGGACATTTTGAATCTGTTCCATAAAATAATTCATCATGTTCTCTCTTGATATTACAGTTATTCTCTTCTCTTAGTTCATAGCCAGTAGAATAATTATTATCCAATTTTGAGTCATACACAACTTTTACTCTAAAAATATTTAAGGTATAGAATAAATGCTTTACAAAAAAAACATGAAAATACTATTACTACTACTAACAAACCACTTGTTTTATCAAGGAAATATCTGAAAGTGTTTAAGGTATAGTATGAATAGCTTGCAAAAAACATGAAAATAGAACTACTACTAACAACTCGCTGTAACATAAAGTCACCTGAGGTGAACACAGATAAGTTTTATCAAGAAAATATCTGAAAATGTTTAAGGTATAGTATGAATGGCTTGCAAAAAAACATGATAATACTACTAGTACTAACTACTTACTGCACTACTAAGCACCTGAGGAAAAAAAGTACGTTCTTTCAATAAAATACTAGCAAATTTATTAATTATAGCATGAATGGCCAGCAAAAAACATGACAATACTACTATTACTAACAACTCGCTGCAACATAAGGCCACCTGTGGCCAATACAGCGACGTTTTATCAAGAAAATATCTGAAAATATTTAAGGTATAGAATAAATGGTTTACAAAAAACACGAAAATATACTACTACTAGTAACAACCAATTCGTTTTATCAAGAAAATATCTGAAAATGTTTAAGGTATAGTACAAATGGCTTGCATAACCCTGAAAATAGAACTACTACTGATAACTCACTGTAACGTAAAGCTACCTAAGGTCAATACAGATACGTTTTATCAAGAAAATATCTGAAAATGCTTAAAGTATAGTATGATTACCCTGCCAAAAAAAGAAAAAAAGGTGAAAATACAACTGCTACTAACAACTCACTGCACTACCAAGCAACCTGAGGGAAACAAAGGTAAATAAGTTTTATCAAGGAAATATCTGAAAATGTTTAAGGTATAGTACAAACTCATACAATTATATTTTAATTTCACTGTCCTTGATACCTGATACTGAAGATGAAGTTAGATATTTCACCCAATGGGTACCTGAAAAGATACCTTACATGGAAAAATGCATCAGATATCCAAAGCTCCTGCTCCTTCTATCAAATGGGTGAAGTTTTTTTTAAATATGTAAATATGTATATTTTTACAAATATTTTCTGTTTGTTGAATATGTTTTTTAAGGAATAAACATGTTTTAACTTATTCTCCATTTTCATCTACGACTTATACATCATCTTTAGCTCTAGGATACCGTTTGAAACATTAAGGAACATTTTTTTTCTGAAAATAGAAATAAACTTCTCAAACACAATTGACATAGTGAAAGGTGACACCTTTTCACTACCTCAACTGCTGCCATCTTTACAGCTATGGTTGTAGATGACGCTTTACGCATGTAGTTATAGATGGCAGCACACTCGATCAGACACACGGGTATAGTGAGAGAGACATGCAAAAAAATAGGTTTATTTAAGTTCAAATAGTGCAGCGTTCCACCCCGCAGCGGCGCCGTGCCCACCGCAGCAGTCCACCACGTAGCGGTGGACCGCTGCGGTGGGATGAAAAGACTTGCATTATAATATCTGATTTGTTTGCTAAACTCTATAAAAAAACAACTAATTATGACAAAGGACTGATTTTTTCAAAGGAAGAAGCGTATTTATTTTTACTAAAATTAAGAGATGTGGATTAAATTGATTGAATTTTAAGCAAGGATTCCATGTGGGTGATAGGACACGTGTCTTTTTGACTATAATAATTAAAGATTATGTGACGCCTCCACCCCCTTAATAAGGTCAGATCTAGCCCTAGGCTAAAGACTAAAAGTTTGTCTGGCTTTTTCCCTCTAGAGTGTCCAATTTATTTTACATATTTTTCATAAGAAGTTCGCACAACTCTCCAAAAATTTTTGTTTAGGTACTTTTTATTATGTTGAAAACCGGTTATGTTGGGGATATAAGGCGGGTCTAGAAACCTATCCTAGGAACCTATTTTGAAGTATTATTTTTCGATTATGCACTGTCTAATAAACTTGAATTTATTCTCTTTTTTCAAGGTGTCCTTTTAATACATTTCTAAATCAAGCGTGAAGAATTTTTTAAGGCGAAAAATACTCACTCAGAACAAAGTTTTCTATCAAAACATTCCATTTTTTCTCCATACACACATCCACTTCGCTACATTATTTGATTAGTTGAATTGTAGCCTCTTAGCTTTGATGTTATGCCATTACGGAGGGTTTTTGGGCAATGCTGGTTATGTTTTAGCGCTATTTTCCAATAGTTGTTTTCTCTAATATATTTATATAAAAAAATCTTGTTTTGCTTTCCAGGAAGGATGGGCTGACTGTTTTGAGCTTGAGATTTTTAAATTATTGGATTTTATTGTCTCTTAGACGAATAATGCTAATTTTTTTAATACCTGCATATAGCAATGAATTGCGTAAATGGCATGAACAAAGTCTTCTTAAGCAAGACCGTATCCCCCCTCCAGATAGTTAGGAAATTTTGTTTTCTTCTGTAGAAGCGAGTGCTATTTTCCATTAATGCATTATGCTAAATCCCGTTTCTCTTCTAGAATTTCCCCGCCTTCCCCCCTTCCAGCAAGAGGGCAAGAGGGAACAAAGCCACACCTGTGCAACGAATGGAGATGGCCGGGGCATGCAACTATTCAAGGCCATCAGTTATCAAACTGGTCGGTCCTATCATGACCCCCCTCTTGTGAAGCCTGGGACATCCGGAGCCCCCCAAGTCCCTTACAGACCAGCAATGCAGCAATCCTCAGCGCAAACTATAAGGAAGTTAAAAAGAGAGTGGTGGGGGGAACTAAAAAATGGCAACCCCCGCTGGCTCATCTATGCAAGACTATGGCATAAATGGCCCGGCTGCACAATCCCGTGACATTGCTGGCCTGGCTGAACGATCCCGCAACGTTACCGGCCCGGATGCAAAAGAGCGTGACGTCACCGGTCCTTCCACCCTCCAATATGCATTCCCAGGGCCTTTAAGACCCCACGCCCAAATGTTGACAGAATTTGAAGATGTGAGTAATTTTTTTCAACCCATTTTTTCAATATTTTTAAAGCCATCTTTTCAATATTTTTTTGGAATCTAGTTAAGGTATGTTTTACTATTTTTACTTGTTGATGACATTAAAGTTTTCCAAGCTTATCGTTAGTTTTTATAAATATTTTCGTCTCTTTCAGCTATTGAAAGAGATTTTCATTAATAAAGGCATTTTTTTGCCATTTTTTTTCTACGAACCTAATAAAAGACGTTTCTCGCTAATTTTCTTCAACCCAATTATGATCTTTTTCACAATTTTTGTTTTTTATTTGTCGAAGAAACAGTTCCTAAGACATATCGAAGTGGTAAACAGTTACTTTCTGTCAATAGTTTTGACTTTTTGCAAGAATATTGAAGCTTTAGGTTATTTCACCCACTCCCCTTAGTTTTAAAAGACCCATGCCTCAGAAATATCTAAAAATAATGTAATTTTTTCGGGTTTTTCTGGCTTTGAAGGGAACTTTTAAGCTAATAAGTGCTTACTCTTTAGTTTTGTCTTTTCGCTATTTTTTTATGTGCCCGGAATATTGAAGATCTAAGTTATGTTCCCCCCCCCCTTCTTAATTTTAAAAGACTCAGTCCCCCCTCGGAAATAACCAAAATAAGGTTGTTTTTCACCATTTCAATCTAATAATGTCATTTTTTTTATTTGTCAACGAAACCACTCTTTTAAGCTAGAAAGTGCGTACTCGCTAGTTTTTGGGGGACACATCTGAGCCTTCTAAGGGTCCCACATCCTGCTACTTCCATCTGCCCTTCATACCTAAATATTATGTTTCTTTTTTGTTCAAGGCGACAACGGGATCGATCAGCTCATTGCCAAATTCATTGGGGGAGCAGCTGTACCCGCAGATGAGAAAGCCTCCGAAGAATTAATGGTATGGGCTGATGGCCTTCTAGCCAAATGGCCAATGGGAATTTTCCCCCTCGGTAAGTTTTCCATTACCTATTTTAAAAACATTATACAACCAAAAAGGTTGCATTTATACCAGTAGTGTGGCAATCTAGTAAGAGGGGCTACAGTGCCGAGGGTACGCTTCTATGTTTCATAATACAATGATGCATTGCAACGAGTAATATGCAGTATATGAGTACAAGGGCTCATGGTACCCTTCTATGATCCATAATACAACGACGCATTCCAGCGAGTAATATGTTGTCTATGACTTCTATAACCATTCTCTCTCTCTCATAGGGCAAAGTGTTCCAGTGAGCTAAAATGCTTTTATTATTCTTCTAGGTTCAAACAGTGTCACCGCCAGCTCAATTTTATGACAATCCATGTACGGAAAGTGAATGCGAGGGGGGTCAGAGTTGGGAGGTGAATCCAGCTAGTGTAGTGTCTCCTGCCTTGATCTCGATAAAGATTATGAATAAGTGGATTATCACCTATCACCGGACACAATCGAAAGAATGGTAAACAACAGCAATCCCCCGTTCATTTCCCATCTTTACAGAGTGAAGGTGGAGAGGAACAAAATGAACAAACATCAGGCACCCTCATGAATTCAACTTTATCAGAAGGGGATGGTTTCACATGGATGAGCCATCTTTCCCCCAAGACACTCGAGGGTATGCTATTGGGGTTGAAGGATCTCCCTTCCCCATCTATTTCACCAAATTTCCCTCACAGTGAGTGATATGGGGATGGGACCAGGAAAAAGTTATGCCGGCTCACCTTCAGTTTTACCTAATTTGTATTTAGCTAATACCGCTTTGCGAAACAAAATTATCAATTACACAAAAATATTTTTTTAATGGTAAGAGCGGGTCTTTTGTGCGAGTACCACATGCAAACAAAGATTCAGACGCTTCACCCGAAATTGCATAATTTTGAGGGTGTGTTTTTGAATTTGGTGGGTGAAATTTTTAATAGGATGGAGGGTTAAAATGAGAAGGGGAATGGGTTGACGGTTTTTTCTACAGACAAATTAGAGGGGAATATAACTAAGTTTAAAAAAAATTGTTTTAAGAGGTTGGAGGGGGAGTGGAAAACTAATTTAAAAAAAATGTATATTTGAGAGGGTGTGGGGGTGTACAACGTTTTCGTTTTTGATACGGGCTTACAGTGTTTCAAATATTCAGTCCATGTCGCTGGGCATAAAACACGTAAGCAAAAGGGTGTTAGTAAGACAGAGTTGGAATATTGGGCTATTAATGGAGGGGAAGAGGGGTCTGAATTTCTTCAAGTAAATTTTAATTGTTTAACAGGGGATTTGACACAAAAGGGATTTGACATGTTTGAGAGGAAGAATGAACATTTAAAGAATGGGTTACAATTTTGCAATTTGATGAAGAATATGAAGAAGGGGAACTAAGTTATAAAAAAGGGGTAATATAATCTGTAAGGGCTCCGTCCATTGAATCAGTGAGACACTGGGTATGGCTTCTTTACGAGCCTGCCAAAGATCCTGTATCAAATGGACATTTCTTTCCTATTAATCATAAAAACCTTTTGCTCAAAATAAGTTTTTCAAAAATAGTATAGAGCTCCATTAAACCAAAAATGAATAAAATTAGAATCAAATAATCTACTGCGCATACAACAACCACAAATCAGTATCAATAAATAAATGAAACCCAAAACAAACAGAAATTAAAATAAGTCAAACTCAAAACCAGCAGAAATTAATCTGAGTAGGGTTCTAAACCCTATGCTTTCTAAAAGCCAGTAAATAATTTTCACTTTACTGAAAAAATTCAAATGAATTTATCGAAAAAATGTGCATTGTCGGTTTAATATACATATGCTGATATTTATTCCTTAAAATCTTAATTATTTTTTGTTTTCTTAAAATTATAAGTGAAAACATTAAAAAAAAAAATCTTTTTCAGTAAAGTAAAAATTATATTCTGGCTCACCAATCCAAAGGAGTGTACCCGAATCATTGCAGATTCGAACTTCACATCGTTCACGATCATAGACTCCAATATGTCCTTTTACATAGAAAGAAAAGAAATATAGTAATAAATAAAAATACTGCCGCTGGTAGTGCCCTATTAGAAATTTCGAAAAAGATCATGTTGGAGTTTTATTACAATATGTGTAAGCGCCAATGACTGAGGGAGAGACAAGTTCAGCTGTATTATGGAGACACCGATTCACTCCTGTTGATAATTAAAACAGATAATCAGTGAGACTGTTTGGAAAATGGAAAAATTTGAGGGGAATATAACTAAGTTTAAAAAAGAATTTGTTTTAAGAGGTTGGAGTGGGGTGGAAAACTAATTTTAAAAAGTGTATATTTGAGAGGGTGTGGGGGTGTGCAACGTTTTCGTTAGCTCCTTATATTAGCTCCCGGATGGACTACATCAACTAGGGTGAGTGCGTTTATCTGGAGCTGGTGAAACGCAAGGCCCCAAATCAATTGCTGAAATTAAAATACGAGACAGGGAGTGACTTGGTAACCCACGGTGTGTTTCCTCGTCAGAAGATGTACTCCATGGGAATGCATAATAATGTTACCAAAAAAGTCTGCAAGGGGTGCAGTCATCCTATGTAAAGTAAAATTTCACCATGAGTGTTTATAGGAACTAAATAGAAGATATTTTTTCTAAGAGCGAGTGTCATGGCCATTCGCTCTTTAAAATATTGAAAACTATACAGTTCTGTTTTAAAAAAAAGTCATGTCAACGATATCGGATAAAGTCTATGTACTCGCGGGTGGTGAGAGGGTACTACCACACGGCCACTAGCTGACTTCAGATCGTGTTGAATGTGTAAGTTAAAGAAAGCAACTCGGTCTAGAGAAAGTCCAATAGTTTTGGGAGGGGGAAGAGGTCCGTCACTGTTGGGAGGAGGGCCGCTTTTTCCGTCTCCAACTCAGTACTGCCTTTTTTACCTAGGCATTTTCCAGTGTTTTTATATAAAGTTTTTTTTTGTTGCGCAAAGCGGTAATTTTTAAGCGTTTATTTTAAAATTTTTTTACTCGTTGCTAGCTCACCGCGGGACCTTCCGTCCGCTTGCCGCCACGGGGACGTTCTGTCCGCTGGCCGTCACGGGTGCCAGAGGAGCGTTCTGACTCTCTGAGTGCCAGTTTTAAGTGTTTCAAAATGTTTAAGTGTTTATTTTTTATGTTTTATTGTAAATATATATTTTTATGCTGTTTTCACTGCCGCTGTGAATATTTTATTTGTGAATTAAAGAAACCATCTATATTCTATTTTTGGAGTATTTATTCAACAGAATGAAGTTAGGTTTGGTTAGTTGTATTTTGACATTGGAGGTGTATGTATGAATTTAAAACATCATTCAAATCTTTTCTTTGTA
Source organism: Artemia sp. Qi Xiang Cuo (assembly GCF_049724085.1). Classification (NCBI taxonomy): domain Eukaryota; kingdom Metazoa; phylum Arthropoda; class Branchiopoda; order Anostraca; family Artemiidae; genus Artemia; species Artemia sp. Qi Xiang Cuo. Next base: position 20,956,455 of record NC_142798.1, on the reverse strand, counting down.
GTCTATTAATGTCCTGCAAAGCAATATTTCTAACAAAAACGATTCAGCACTGTAGTAAAAAGTTTTCAGAGAACCCGAAAAATATCTTTAATTACTAAAGTGTATGGTAAGAGGCCTAAGAAAAAATAAAGAGTGTTGTATCAAGCTTAGAATTCATAGCGGGACTTGGCGTGTTTAATAGTATTTCACCAAACTCGTGGTTGATTATTGACGATTTAGCTGAATCTATTGAAGAATGGTCGCAGGAAATGTTACAATTATTCATAGTCCGGTCACATCATGAAAAAAAATTCCGTAACTGTTGTGCTCCAGAATCTTTTTCAACAGAGCAAATGTATGAGAGCCCTTGCTTTGAATTCTACTTACTAAATTACACAGTTTATAGAGTTAGCAGTATGATCATACCCTATCTCACCCATTATAAAAACCCGGACCAAGGTGCGAGTGCCCCAGAGAACGTTTTTGCAGATATAAACATAAGCGGCATTAGATCTTTTCACGGGTAGACAAGTCAGATTTCTCTTGGATACGAAACAGGTGGAAACCCGCTATTACGAATAATGTACTTTGTAACCATTTCTCATTGATTGACGGAAACAGACTAACCCGCTAATGTAGAAATAAGTGGGAGGAGCTTTTTGTTCGTACTGAGAATGAAGACCAGAAATGATCTGTGATAAACTTACTGGATAATTCTATAAACTGTGCTATATTATCAATAGAGGTGTTCACGATTCAAGTTCTCTTATAACTTTAAACAAACACGACAAGCAATGTCACGGGATTGTGCAACCGGGCCATTGATGTCGTAGTCTTGCACAGATGAGCCAGCGGGGGTTGCCGTTTTGTAGTTACCCGCCCACTCTCTTTTTAACTTCCTTATAGGTTGCACTGGCGATTGCTCCATTCTTAATTGCTCTGGTCTAAGAATGTAATTGCTCCATTGCTGGTCTGGAAGGGACGTGGGGGACTCTGGATGTCTCAGGCATCACCAGAAGGGGGTCATGGTAGGGCCGGGATATTTGATAACTGATGGTTCTAATATATCGCCTATGAGCCCGCTAGTAGTATCTTTATCTCTGAAAATTCCTTTTCTTACATCTCTGACTTTTTAATAAACATTCTAAACGTTTGACTTGCTAGCGTACTATAAAATAATGGATATATAACAAAGTAATGCATAAAATATTTTATTGACATAACGACAAGTAGAATATTAACATAAAAATATATTACTTACTGTATTATACATTATTACTAGCATTAATAATATTGATTGCCAATCCCCTTTATATTTTGCCTGTGATATCACTGTCTATTGTCACATTGGCTATAAAATTAATTATTTATATTATTTTTATAAGCCCAAATTATTTGGGCTTATTATCATTAAGCCCAGTTTATAACAATTTAATGCTAAAAGACTCAATTGATATTTGCACCCAATCAAATTTAAGAGAACCTATTAACATATCTAATGAGAACAAACAAAATCAAAGTATTGCGGGGCAAAATATTCTTGCCCAATCTCTTTGGTAAATCCCTGTTTTCATTGGTTTTGGCTTGGTCTTTCATTCAGTGTTTGTTCGGATCTTGTGCATTAAAGTCCAAAAGGTTAGATTCTTGTTGTTGTTTTTTTTTCTTCTTCTGTTTTTTAGCACTGAGGACGACTTGACGAAGGTCCTTTTCGAAATATTTGCTTGTTTTTCTTTTTCATATTTTACCACTGGCTGACAAAATCCTCGTTTTCTCACCCTTTTTGGTTTTATTTTTCATTTATTATTTCCTTTCCTCTCTTAGCTTCATACGTCGTGTATAGCCAGTGTGGTCTTAGAAAGTATTAACACAATTCAAATATTAAGCAAAATAGAAAGAATCAGGATGTCAATCATTAGTGTAATTAGCTGTCCTCTGAACCTTTCCTTCTTTCTACCTTCAAACTATTCTTATGCAGAATTATTCAAACTACCAAGAACAATAAAAATTGAAATATGATTGTTTGAATCAGTTAAGAAGAAGCTAACAATGTAATTCATACATTAAAACCCTGATCAACCTCAGCTTATATGGTCGTGTGGTGAGTAGTTAGTAGTAATAGAATTTTCGTGTTTTTGCAAACCATCATACTATAGCTTAAATATTCCCACATATTTTTTTGATTAAACGTCCCTGAGCGACCTCAGGTTTCCTGGTCGTGCAGTGAGTTGTTAGTAGTAATATTGGTATTTTCACCTTTTTTTGCAAGGCATTCATACTATACTTTAAACATTTTCAGATATTTTCTTGATAAAACGTATCTCTGATTGGCCTCAGGTGGCTTTATGTTACAACGAGTTGTTAGTAGTAGTTTTATTTTCGTGCAAGTCATTTGTACTATACCTTAAACATTTTCAGGTTTTTTCTTGATAAAACTTACTTACATTTGTTTCCCTCTGATGGATTGGTAGTGCAGTGAGTTGTTAGTAGTAGTCGTATTTTCACCTTTTTTTGCAAGGCAATCATACCATACCTTAAACATTTTCCGATATTTTCTTGATAAAAATTATCTGTATTGACCTCAGGTGGCTTTATGTTACAGCGAGTTGTTAGTAGTAGTTTCATGTTCTTTGCAGGCCATTTGTACTATACCTTATACATTTCCAGATATCTTCTTGATAAAACGATTGGGTTATTAGTAGTAGGAATAGTATTTTCAGGTTTTTGTAAACCAGGTTTTGTAAACCTCAGGTTTTTGTATTCTATACCTTAAATATTTTCAGAGTAAAAATTGTGTATGACTCAAAAAGGGATAATAAATATTCTACTGGTTATGAACTAAGAGAAGAGAATAACTCTAATATCAAGAGAGAACATGATGAATTACTTTATGGAACAGGTTCAAAATGACCAAAGTTGCTCAATGATATTAATAATGTATAATAATGTATGTAACATATTCATATGTTCATATTCTACATGTCGTTATTTCAATAAAAATATTTTATGCATTATTTTTGTTATATTTCCATTATTTTAGGGTACGCTAGCAATTCAAACGTTTAGATTGTTTATTTAAAAAAAGGTCAGAAATGATATAAATGTTAAATATAAATAGAATGTTTTTTATCCTTTCACAAGTAGATTGACCTAGCTTAACTTCGTGGCTATGGTCGGTAAAATACACCAGTACCAATTTTCAATACAGAGGCTCCATTAAGAGATATAAAATGTAAGAAAAAAGTTATCAGAATGTCGTCAGACTCCATAATTTGAGAGTTGGATGGACGAACGAATATAACATTCAATGTGGACACTTTTTTACTTAACATTATCAAATAACTATGGATGGTTGTGGTAGTGAAGAGGCTGTAGGAAGAGGCTTTGTGTGTGGGAGTAGACATTCACCCAGATATACCTTTAGTTGCTAAGCAATTCCAAACCTTTATTACACCTAAGATTTTAGCTCTGAAAGCCTCTTTAACTACATTGATCTTTTTAATATCCTCAAGCTGACTTCTTAATATCATATTACTACGTGCCTTACCTTTTCGTTCCTACTTTCAATATGGCTACTAAATAAATTTCTTTTCGCCTTAAACGTAACACCTAAAACTTTTTCCTTAAACGTAACACCAAAAATGTCAAGTAATTTCTGAATGTTCCTTTGTTTTGGCAACCATGCATTGACACATTTAAAATTCCCAAGAAATCTTATTAAATGTGATAATTTCTGGAAGAAATATTTTATCTCTCACCCTAGTGTTTTCAGATGAAACCTTATTATTATAGAATTTCTACTTCTCCGGAGTCCCGCTATTTTATCGTTATAAGGCAATTGCGTAAATCTATGCTAGAATTTCTTAGAAACAATAGGTCCTACGTCATTCCCCGCAGCTTTCATTATGCCTAGAAACATCTCTCATTGGCCCAGAAATTTGGTGTGGTCTTGTTAGTTTAGAATTCAATACACGACCTCTACTTATGAATAGAAAGTTTGAGTAAATTTTTTTCTTCTAAGCTGCTGAAGCTATCACGACGTCTACATTAGGATTTTCTGATTTTGAAATACATTGTGTCCATATGTTTGAATACACTGATCACTGTGTGTTCAGAAGAAAAGAGAAATATTACCATTTCACTTTGCTTAAAACAAATGTCCTAGTAGCACTTGCCAGTCCCCCCCCCCCCCACAAGAAATAACCAGGTGAGACTCATGATACTTGCCTTATTTTTTCATCTCTCTCCTGTTTGCTAGGTGAATACAATGTTCTATACTCTACAGAAAATGATGGTCACAATGGGAGGGCACTCTTCCCCCCACTAGTAGCAATAATAAATATATAGACCATTAAAATTTCCAAAAAACAAGAGGGAATAGATACCAGTCCCCATTCCCCAAAACTTGTTCTGTATTTATCTGAAGATTCAATGAGAGTCGGGATATTTGAGCATCAAAATGAACTCATTGGGGTGTCTTCCCCCAAAAAAGATTACCCACCAACCTTCTTCATAATAGCTGACGCGTACTTTTTGCGTACTGATGTATACAATCTTACGAAATATGAAGCAAATCATTTAAGTTAAATGAAGCTTTAAAAATTTCCAGAAAAATGTTTCTGCAGCACGAAGGGAGATATCATTGCACAACACCGTTATTCAGGTTTTGTCTAATTGAACAAAGATAAGTCGTTAATACCTACCCTCTTACGACCTTCTACATTCATCTGAAGACTCATGGAGAGTTAGACAATTTAAGCATTGAAACAAGCTCTTTTTGGCATTTGACCTCTACACCTCCCCCCGCTTACACTATACCCCACCAATCCATACCACTAAACATAATTTCATGAAAAAATATTTCCTGACTTTCAATCGACAGATTGATTGAATAATTTACATGATTTTCAATCGACTACATGACTTTTCGGGAACGAATGCGCCATTATTTAGCATTACTTCCTCTGTAAATGGGAAGCTACAACCGGGAGTTTTTTTTTGTACTTTTAAATAGATTGGCTATCTCAGAATTTCCCATCGATAGCAACTTGGGCCTCCTTAGGTTAAAATTGTAATTTGGTGCCACGAAATGGTAGAAAACACCACTTTCCCGCGACACATATTATACACTTGGATTCATAGCCAGCGTAACAAAGCTGCCTAAGTAAAGAGCGATGTGGGCACAATGTATTATTAATTTTTTTTAGAGCAAGCACTTCGTATTAAAGGAGTTGTCGTAGAAACTTCGAAAAGACCTCATTCAATTGGAAATTGAAAGGGCTAGTGCCCTTTTTAATAGTCGAAAGTGATTGGAAGGCAATTAACCCCCCTCCAAAGACCACCATTTCCCAAAACACATCCAATGAAAGTTTTGAGATAGCTGTTTTTTTCAGGGTTAAAGTTACAGTTAAAAGTTCTGGAAATTATATCTTTGAGGATGACAACCCCCCACAGCCCTTTGGGCAAGTTTTGTAAGTTATGCCCTGGGGGCATATAAGGTTTTTATAGAAAGGGTGGTCGTAAAAACTTCGGAGGAGGCTCAATAGATTGGTATTTAGAAGTTCTAGTGCTCTTTTTAAGATTCAAAGTAATCTGAGGGCGGATACTCCCCCCCCCCCTTACACCTCGTATTTTCCCAAAATACACCTGATAGAAATTTTAAGATGGCCATTTGTTGTCGTAGGAACTCCAAAAAAGGCTCATTCGATTGGAAACTGAAAGGGTTAATGCCCCTTTTAATAGTCAAACGTGACTGGAGGGCGATGAGCCCCCCCCCCACGATCATGAATTCCCAAAACATATCTAATCAAAATTTTGAAACAGCCATTTTGTTTAGCGTAGTTAAGATGTCTGAAAATTGTGTCTCTGAGGATGACAACCCCCCCCCCCTCTCACAGCCTTCAGCGCAAGGCTTGTAAGTTTTGGCCCGAGAGCATATAAGGCTTTTATGGAAAGGGTGGTCGTATTAACTCCTGAGGGGGGATCGAAATTAGTTGTCCTAGTGCCCTTTTTACTATTCAAATTAATCGGGGCAGCCACATCCCCACGTCGAGTTTTCTACAAATACACCCGATTACTGACACCCGACATACAACCGACACCCGGCACCCGATTTCATCTCTTGGATCAATAGTACAAAGATCATATAATAAGGCGTTTGGGCTTGTAAGGGTTGTAAGTTATACCTTAGGGGCATATAAGGTTTCTTATGAAAGGGCAAATAAACGTCCAAATGGGGATAAATCCATTTATTCAGACAGTGAAAACAGGTACAAAAGTCTAGATACTTCGATCACATATACAGCGATCGTCATCAGTAGAAATACTATAGTATTAAAATTGTATAAAACAAAATAATTAACTTCTGGGTCATTCATAAAATAATAAATTTCCGGGTTATTCACTTGTTTTTTTTTTCGGAGAGAAAAAAAACCATTCAATGTCTTGATTCATTATTGTCTTGTTCATTCAATGTCTTGATGTAAATTTTCTTCTTTAATTTTGCGTAAATGTAAAATAAATTTCCAATAAGGGTGGCAAAGTCTTCTGTGTCTTCTAATTGCAAATGAAATGTTGAGTTTATAGTTCTATACTTGGTTGGTATATATATGGTTGGTATGTATGGGTTTCGGTTACTATTTGATCGAGTCACTTATATTTACAGTTCGTTATCAAAAACTGTTTGAAAAGTTACGACAAAAAAAAAATCGAAAGGAAACTTGCAGTGTTAAAATTTTGAACTGTGTTAGAAGAAAATTGTAGTTATTTTTAGTATCGTAGGATGCCAGTTATTTTCTTTATCTTCTTTCATAAAATTTTTATAAAAAAGAAAAAGTCGGCTAGCCTGCCTATTTGATCGTGAGTCCTGGGATTCTTCCCAAGGGGTATCCCCTAATGTAATACCATCTTCAAGAGCATCAGACCCCCTTTCCTCTCCAAACAAATTTTCTCGATACATACCTAAATTTTTGAATCCATTCATCTTTGGTTTGTGTATAAAAAAAAATGGCTTAGCTTCACCCTTTCTTTCCATCCCTGTCCCAAACTCACCAGGAGCTAAATATTTCCTGGGAACTTATCAGTAGTTTCTTAGAGCTTGCTAGGAAATATGGGAGGAGCAACAGATCTATGTGGGAAGGTTCACAAATTAAGGAGTAGTACATTTAGTGGAATTGTAGGAGCTCATGATGGGATTTAGTTTCGAGAGAGAGACTAGCTACGAGCAACTAGAAACAGTGCATATGATCCACTCTTTTTCGATTTTACTTATGATTTTTTCTTCAATTTGGTAAGTCAGTTATTTCAAAAACATGAGCAATGAATAATAAATATACCGGGAGTAATTTCAGTGAGCCAATCCAATGGAACTCGAACCCAACTTATCCAATGATTTCCTTTTATTTATTAAATCATTCCAGTCTTAGCCAAGCTTTTAAGAAGTGAAGATAAAAAAAAATTCCTTATTTGTTCAAGACAGGGGCTCAAAAATTTCAGCTTAGGGTTGTTCAGCCATTGTGATTCCAATGACCAACTTTTCATTTTGAGCCCCCATCGTTCTCGAGGAGTTGTAAGCTCTCTTTCAAAGTTCTGGAAAAATATTTCTTTGCAATAAACGCAATAGTTGCAAAAAATGTTTTTTGCAATAAACGCAATAATTGCAAAAAAATGTTTTTCTGCAATAATATTAAGATGGTACTACATAATAGTTGTCAATCATGAGTCATCCTTAAATGGAAAGTTTGTCTCTCACCAGACACTTTTTTTTATTTTTTAACGCGTATTCAAACTTATGATTACTATGGACTGTAGTTCACTATTTACTAGGCATTAACTGCTGCTGCAACCATGATTACGCTAAACTGTTTAAATATCGTTATATATTTTTAGTTTAATTGCAAGTCGTTTTTGCTTAGTTTTGTTTATTCCTCTTTTGTTTAAATCTTCGGAGTTTTTCTTTTTCTTTTTTTCTAAGTACGAACAAAAATTACCCCAAATGACAGTTTGACCACTAGTACTTTTCAAGTGCTTTCAGTACTACTCCACTCCATTCAACTGAACCCTAGTTTAGCTCAATCCGTATAAAGATGAATTATCCCCCATAATTTAATTCAACTTTTCGTGACACAACTTAGCTCCCATTAGAACCAACTCTCCTTTGCTCAACAACCTGACCAAAAGAAGTAACTCGGCCCCTTTCGTCGAAAGTAATAAATGCTTGTCTCGAATGAAATGGTCTTTACTAGTCATTCAATAAATATTTAAGAGTTTTTTATTTTCGTTTGCTCCTATGTGATAATACCCCCCCCCCAAAAAAAAAAAAATTAAGAAAGAGGAACAATTTATTCTTTTGTGTTATGCATTAGAAGCGGTGTGTGTCACTAAGCCCCCGTTTAACTGAGCCCAGTTTAGCAGAGCCCATTTTCCTGAACCTTCGTACAACTGAACCATACTTTAACTGAACCCCCGTTCAACTCAACACCCACAAAACTCAACCCCATGTGGATCGACCCCAATTTGATCCAATCCTTATTTGACTCAAACACCATGCAATTTAATCCTCATTTAACTTAATCTCCATGCAAATCAGCCCACATTTAACTCAGCCCCATCTAACTCAATCGAAAATTTTTCTTACTTCCCACGCAACTCAACTCTTGTTAAGTTTAACCTCCATTCATGCAGTTAAACCTAATCTAAGGGTTAAATTGCATGGTAGTTAAGTTGAATGAAGGTTGGATTATACGAGGGTCGAGTTGCAAGAGCTTGAGTTAAATAGGACTCAGTTAAAAAAAGGGTTAAATTACACGGGGGTTGAGTTGAATGAGGGTTGAGTTGAACGGGGTTGATTTGCACCGGTGTTGAGCTGATTAGGGTTGGGTTGCATAAGGGTTGAGTTGATTGTGGTTGAGTTTAACGGGGATTTAGTTAAGCGGGGGTTAAGCTGCATGACGACTCTTTTAAGCGGGTTGAGTTGCGCGGTGCTCAGTTAAATGAGGGTTCACTTGTTCGGGAACCACAAGATACAAACAAAACTTGCAATGCCCAGTGGCAAACTTCAACGTCTACTTTAGGGTCTGCTTGGTTTTTTTCCAGGCATGGAGGAATGGGTTAACTTATAAAATAGTATGATCCTGTATAAGTAAATGCAATTTACAGAAATCAAACCCTCTCTTAGTCATAAAATGAAAAAAAACATCTTCGAAAAACAAAGTTTTTTCAAAGAAAAGTAAAGAGCCATATCAAAACCCAAAAACAAGTAGAATTAGAATCATATAATGGATCTTTTGCACTTGTTTCTCATAATTCCAAATTCATCGGATTTTTAGGTGTTCAAGTAAGAGGGAAAATGTTCAGTCCGTTCTACGCGAGTGTCCCTAACACAGTTTACATAATTAGCAGTATGATCTTTCCCTATCTCACCCATTAGAAAAACCCGGACCGAGGTGCGAGTGCTCCAGAGAACCTATAAACATAAGCGGCATTAGATCTTTTCACGGGTAGAAAAAGAATAATCACCTACGGAATAAGTGGGAGGAGCTTTTTGTTCGCACCGAGAATGAAGAGCCAGAAATCATCTGCGGTAAACTTACTGGATAATTATATAAACTGTGGGCCCTAAATAGAAAAATTATGCGATGAAACATGTAAGCACAAGAGCTGTCAAGAAGTATATTGGCTGAAGAAACAGAAAATATATTGTGGATCCATAAAAATTTCTACATTTTCCGCGCGTAAAATGTTTCTTCTTTTCTTCTAAGACAGTTACGAATATTTGGCACTCAATGCGTGTGATAAATTTATTATATTTTAATGATTGCAGTTGCCATCTCAATATTTTTTTCTGATCTAAAGCCTCATAAAAAAAATGTATATTCCTACAAAAATTTTAAAAGCTCGGTTTCACAGAAAGTCTGTAAAACTATGTAAATTGTAAACATCAGGTATGATTTCAGCACTGGTTAAAACCTGTTTGGCTTCTGTAACCAAGAGCTAAAATATCTATTATTAGAATTTAACTGTATGGGGTCGAATTAAATGGGGTTGCGGTAAATGCCGGAGGGTTAAACTGGATGGAGTTAAAAGGCGTTGAGCTGGAGAGGCTTGAACTAGGTAAGTGTAAAGTTGCATAAGGATTGAGTTTAATGGAATTTAAGTCTAAGGGAGTATAATTCGGGTGAATTCAGCAGGGAAACTGCTGAATAAGGGTTGATATAAACGGTTGTTGAAGGGATTGATGGTTTTTATGAATAGTGTGGAGTTTACTGAGGGCTTAGATGAATTATGCTAATTTTGGCGGCGTTGAGCTGAACAGGATTGAATTGCATGGGTTTAAATTAGATTGAATACGAACTCAGGGGGAATTGACTTATAAGGGACGGAGTTGAACTGAGAGGAGGGGTTATATCACACCGATCGTACAAATATATATATATATATATATATATATATATATATATATATATATATATATATATATATATATATATATATATATATATATATATATATATATATATATATATATATATATATATATATATATATATATATATATATATATATATATATATATATATATATATATATATATATATATATATATATATATATATATATATATATATATATATATATATATATATATATATATATATATATATATATATATATATATATATATATATATATATATATATATATATATATATATATATGGATGTATAACCTAAATATGCAGGCATTTATGCATACGCAATTAAATATTTCATGTTTTAAATCAAAAATATTAATGTTTCTAGCTGCATCACCTTGCAAAACAAAGGACCAGGCCAAAACTTGAAGAAAAATACGACGGACGTCGAAACAGCAATTGCTAGAACGAATAACTTGAGAGAAGCTTTTTTACACGAGGTAATTAGAATTGGTAGCCCTGGGTCCAAAGAAAATAAAACCAAAAAGTTCGAGTTCTTCGAATTAGAAAGCACAAAAGAAGGAAGTTCCAAGAAATCAAAGCCTCCACTTATGGGCAGCCGAAGAAAGCAGAAAAAAGTACAATATCCTAGGAGACAGGATACTGGAAGAGGGAATAGTGTGAAAATTAAAATATCAAAAGGAAGGGGCATGTATAGAAAACCTACTTATATTGCGAAGCAAGATGATGAGGATGTTACTCGAATGATCGATATTGCAAAAAATATTTCACTTGTGTTGGAGAACTTACTTAAAGATTATGATAGCACGCAAAGACCTGGATTAACTACGGGTAAGGAGCCCCATCTTTGATATTTTTATCCCTCGCGAAGCAAGACGGACAAAAACCTAGTGTTTATATTATGCTTTTTAGTAGAGGCATTAGCATTGAAAAAATATTGCATTTCAACTCATTCAGAAAGACATCCCACCCATTAACAATCCGGTTTTTTCTATGCAAACATATTTTTCTTCTTTTTTTGGGGGCGGGGTCAAAGAATAGGCAATGTAAACTAAAGAGGGAAAACACTAAAAAGGGAATAGACCTAAGATTATCTGCGTAATAAACCTAAAATTTAAACAAGTAGTTTTTTAAACATGACGCATAAATCTCAATTCGCTTTTATTTAAGTGCTTAGTCATTTAAGAAATAGCAAAACAGATAATTTCTATTATCAAATGGATAAAAACTGTAATCTAAAGTGACTGGTAATCTATGAACCTCGTTTCTGTTGTGACTCACAGCATTTGCATTTCGACAGGTAATACATCTCGGCATAGACAAAAATATTGTATATATTTTTGCGAAGCTGTCGAGCAAGTTGTAGGTTTTCTCAATTGAAACGGGGTTGTTGTGCAAGGGTGGATGCATGGGCTGATTATTGGGGCACAGGCCTCCTCATAAGGTTAAAAGTTGCATTGATTGTAGGGGTAGCGAGGCGAAAATACCATTGGTGGAGCTAAGTATCGTTGGTGCCCTTACTACTTCTACTAAAACCCACCGCAGCACCGAGCTGCATCAAGCCTACATAGCCGCGCGTGCTCCTCCTCTATCCAAATATATTCACAGCCTCCCTCTTTACACCCTCCCTGGAAGTTTTCATTTCCCTTGTCGTTCCTTATGTTATCCCCCACCCCAACCGAGGAAAACCTGCTTTTTGTTTAACCTTAGACGGTTGGCTGACAAGGACAATCTTTGGCAATTTGTCATCCTTCATCCACAAAACATGCCCTAGCCATCTCAGCCTTTCTCTCATTGTAGCACTAGAAAGTAGGATTGAACCACACTTTTCTTACAGCCTACTGTTTGAAATACGGTCAGTCAGTTGGGACCCAAAACAATCCGTAGGCGAATTCTTTGGAAAACATCCAGCAAATCTCCTTCCGTTTTTTGGAGCACCCATGCTTAAAAATCATACTTGACTACTGCCACCACTGTAGCTTCAAATATTCTAATCTTGGTTCGCAGACTTTTTTTCCTATTCTTCCAAACTTTCTACAACGGTAAAAAAAAAAAAAAAAAAAAAAAACCCTGGGCATTGGTATATTAGTAGAGCAAGAGGTTCCATTTCTAGCAGACTATGTTCCATCCTGTGTTATTTGTCCCACTTTACGTTCCATGGCACCTTTCCATGGCAGATTACTAGACTGATTATTGCTATTGTTGTCAATTGAATATGGAATTATACAAAACCTACCAGACAAGTTTCCGGGCCAACCAGACATGTTTCTGGGTCAAGCAGACAAGTTTCTGGGTCAGCTATAAGTTTCTGGGCCTTTACGTTCCCTGGCACCTTTACACCAGACTGATTATTGCTATTGTTGTCAATTGAATATGGAATTATACAAAACCTACCAGACAAGTTACCTACCAGATTACACCTTTTCAAAGAGAGTGAGTATTTGACATTTTTGCAAAAAGGGATTCGCAAATTGGACACTATGAACGATATTAATTAATGTTTTGAATAATAGGAGTGTGAATGATTCTAATTAGTGATTGGATTGTATGAAGGGGGGAGAAAAAAAGGATTAAACTGATTAGCAGTTAAGGTAACCCCGAAGGAGTTGTTAACTCAGGTAATTGTTATAAATTTGAAACATCATTAGTCTATGAAAACGGCTAACGACGATAGAATGACATTGTGACTTGACCTAAATTTACCTTTCCGATGTGGTCTGCATAATACACAAGTGATGTTTGATATGTATTGTCAATTTAAAATAGGGTCTAACGTTTTAGTATACTAAAAAGTTGATACTAAGAGAGATGTAGATGGTAAGAAAAGAATTTTAATAATGAAATTCAGAACAAACCTTAGAAATCCTTGCAAATCAAGTAGTAATTTTTTTTTTTTTTTTTTTTTTAAAATTATAAATTTTTTTCAACTTTTTTTTTACATGTATTCAAATCATATGAAACAAACTTAAATTAAGTAGTGTTTTGTCGTGGTTTACCTTGTCACAGTTACATTCTCTTAATTTTTCAAGGTTCATTTTGAATTTCACAATATCAAAATGTAATCTCTTAGTTTAAGAAATGCTAGAGTTGGAATATTTCAGTAGTGTTTTGTCGTGGTTTACCATGTCACAGTTACATTCTCTTGATTTTTCAAAGTTCATTTTGAATTTCTTTCGTGAAATGCAAGAGTTGGAATATTTCAGTAGTGCTTTGTCGTGGTTTACCTTGTCACAGTTACATTTTCTTGACTTTTCAAAGTTTATTTTTGATTTCTTTTGTTGAAATGCAGGAGTTGGAATATTTCAGTAGTGTTTTGTTGTGCTTTCCCTTTTCACAGTTACATTATCTTAATTTTTAAAAGTTCAATTTGGATTTATTTCGTGAAATACAAGAGTTGGATTATTTCAGTAGTGTTTTGTCTTGCTTAATCTTGTCATAGTTACATTCTCTTCATTTTTCAAAGTTCATTTTGAATTTCTTTCGTGAAATGCAAGAGTTGGAATATTTCAGTAGTGTTTTGTCGTGGTTTACCTTGTCACAGTTACATTCTCTTGATTTTTTCAAAGTTTTTATTTTGGTTTTTATTTGTTGAAACGCAAGAGTTTGAATATTTCAGTAGTGTTTTGTTCTGCTTTACCATGTCAAAGTTACATTCGCTTAATTTTTCATAATTCATTTTGAATTTATTTCGTGAAATGCAAGAGTTGGAATATTTCAGTAGTCTTTAGTCGGGGTTTACCATGTCACAGTTACACTCTCTTGATTTTTCAAAGTTCATTTTGAATTCTTTCGTGAAATGCGAAAGTTGGAATATTTCAGTAGTGTTTTGTCGTGGTTTACCCTGTCACAGTTACATTCTCTTGATTTTTCAAAGTTCATTTTGGATTTTTTTTGTTGAAATGCAGGAGTTGGAATATATCAGTAGTGTTTTGTTGTGCTTTACCTTGTCACAATCAACTTCTCTTTATTTTTCAAAGTTTATTTTGAATTTCTTTCGTGAAATGCAAGAGTTGGAATATTTCAGTAGTGTTTTGTCGTGGTTTACCTTGTCACATTTACATTCTCTTGATTTTTCAAAGTTCATTTTGGATTTTTTTTTCCTTGAAATGCAAGAGTAAGAATATTTCAGTAGTGTCTTGTTGTGCTTTACCTTGTCACAGTTACATTCTCGTGATGTTTTAAAGTTCATTTTGGATTTCTTTCGTTAAAATGCAAGAGTTGGAATATTTCAGTGGTGTTTTGTCGTGGTTTACCATATCACAGTTACATTCTCTTGATTTTTCAAAGTTCATTTTGAATTTCTTTCATGAAATGCAAGAGTGGGAATATTTCAGTAGTGTCTTGTTGTGCTTTACCTTGTCACAGTTACATTCTCTTGATTTTTCAAAGTTTATTTTGGATTTCTTTCCTTGAAATTCAAGAGTTGGAATATTTCAATAGTGTCTTATCCTGGTTTACCTTGTCACAGTTACATTCTTTTGATTTTTGAAAGTTCATTTTTGGATATCTTTCGTTGAAATTCAAGAGTTGGAATATTTCAGTAGTGTTTTGTTATTGTTTACCTTGTCACAGTTACATTCGCTTGATTTTTCAAAGATCGTTTTGGATTTCTTTCCTTGAAATGCAAGAGTTGGAATACCATTTTTCGTTAAGTGTCAGAGTGAATAAATTCATTATCAACATCCTTTGTCAGATACATCAAATAAAATTGACAAAATCTAAATTTCAGAATGAATAAATTCATTATCAACATCCTTTGTCGGATATGTCAGATAAAATTGACAAAATCTAAGTATTGGAGTGAATATTTTTTTTATCATCATCCTTTGCCAGATACATCCAATAAAATTGATAAAACATAAGTGTAAAAGTGAATAAATATTTCTTATCAACATCCTTTTGTCAGATACATCAAATAAAATTGACAAAATCTAAATTTAAGAACGAATAAATGCTTTAACAACATCCTTTATCAGATAAGTCCGATAAAATTGACAAAATCTAAGTATCAGAGTGATTAAATTCTGTATAAACATCCTTTTCTCGGATACATATGATAAAACTGACAGAATCTAAGTGTCAGTGTGAATAAATTTTTTTTTATCGGGATCAATTGTCAGATACATAAAATAAAATTGACAAAATATAAAGTTCAGAATGAATAAATTCATTATCAACTTCATTTTGTCGGATGTGTCGGATAAAATTAACAAAAGCTAAACATAAGAGTGATTAAATTCTATATCAGCATCCTTTTGTCAGATACATAGGATAAAATTGACAGAATCTAAGTGTCAGTGTGAATAATTTTTTTCTTATCAATATCCTTTGCCAAATACATAGAATAATATTGATAAAATATAATTGTCAGAGTGAATAAATTTTTTTTATCAACATCCACTATCAGATAAATCAAATAAAATTGAGAAAATTTAAATTTCAGAATGAATAAATCCTATATCAACATCTTTTGTCGGATGTTGTATAAAACTGACAAAATATAAGTGTCAAAGTGAATATTTTTTTTTTATCAACATCCTTTGGCAGATACATCGGATAATATTGACAAAATTTAAGTATCAGAGTGACTAAGATCTATATCAACATCCTTTTCTCGGATACGTAGGATAAAATTGACAAATTCTAAGTGTTAGAGTGAATATTTTTTTTTTACAACATCCTTTGGCAGATACATCGGATAAAATTGACAAAATCTAAATTTCAGAATGAATAAATTCATTATCAACATTCTTTCTCGGATACGTCGGATAAAATTGACAAAATCTAAGCATCAGAGTGACTAAACTATGTATAATCATCCTTTTCTCGCGTACATAGAATAAAATTGTCAAAATCTAAGTGTTATTGTGAATAAATTTTTTTATCAGCATCCTTTGTCAGATACATCAAATAAAATTGACAAAATCTAAATTTCAGAATGAATAAATTCATTATCAACATCCTTTTGTCTGATATGTCGGATAAAATTGACAAAATATAAGTGTCAGAGTGAAAACATTTTTTTTATCAACATCCTTTTGTCAGACAAATGAAATAAAATTGACAAAATCAAAATTTCAGAATGAAAAAATGCTTTAACAACATCCTTTATCGGATATGGCGGATAGAATTGACAAAATAAAAGTGTCAGAGTGAATAAATTTTTTTTTATCAAGAATGAATAAATTCTATGTCAACATCCTTTGTCGGATATGTCGGATAAAATTGACAAAATAAAAGTGTCAGAGTGAATAAATTGTTTTTTATCAACATCTTTTGGCAGATACATCGGATAAAATTGACAAAATCTAAGGATCAGAGTGACTAAAATCTATATCAATATCCTTTTCTCGGATACATAGGATAAAATTGACAAATTCTAAGTGTTAGAGCGATCAAATTTTTTTATCAACATCCTTTGGCAGATACATCGGATAAAATTGACAAAATCTAAAGTTCAGAATTAATAAATTCATTATCAACATCCTTTATCAGATACATGGGATAAAATTTACAAAATCTAAGTGCCAGTGTGAATAAATTTTTTTTTATCAACATCCTTTTGTAAGACACATCAAATAAAATTAACAAAATCTAAATTTCAGAATGAATAAATTCTATATCAACATCCTTTGTCGCATATGTTGGATAAAATTGACGAAATCTAAGTATCAGAGTGAATATTTTTTTTTTATTAACATCCTTTGGCAGATAGATTGGATAAAATTGACGAATTGTAAGCATCAGAGTGACTAAATTCTATATCAAAATCCTTTTCTCGGATACATAGGACAAAATTGACAAATTCTAAGTGTTAGAGTGAATAAATTTTTTTTTTTCAACATCCTTTGACAGACACATCGGATAAAATTAACAAACTCTACATTTCAGAATGAATAATTTCATTATGAACATCCTTTGTCGAATATGTCGGATAAAATTGACAAAATATAAGTGTCAGAGTGAATAAATTTTTTTTATCAACAGCATTTGTCAGATACATCAAACAAAATTGACAAAATCCAAATTTCAGAATGAATAAATGCCTTAACAACAATCTTTTATCGGATATGTCGGATAAAATTGACATAATCTAAGTATCAGAGTGACTAAATTCTATATCAACATCCATTTCTCAGATACATAGGATAAAATTGACAAATTCTAAGTGTTAGAGTGAATAAATTTTTGTATCAATCCGATGAATAAATTCCGATGAATGAATAAATTCATTATCAACATCCTTTGTCGGGTATGTCGGATAAAATTGACAAAATCTAAGTATCAGAGTGAATATTTTTTTTAACAACATCTTTTGCCAGATACATCGAATAAAATTGATAAAATATAAGTGCCAGAGTGAACAATTTTTTTTATCAACATCTTTTGTCAGATACATCAAATAAAAATTGACAAAAATCTAAATTTCAGAATGAATAAATGCTTTAACAACATCCTTTATCGGATATGTCGGATAAAATTGACAAAATCTAAGTATCAGAGTGACTAAATTCTATATCAACATCCTTTTCTCGGATACAAAGGTTAAAATTGACAGAATCTAAGTGTCAGAGTGAATAATATTTTTATATATCAACATCCTTTGCTCGGTTACATAGGATAAAATTGACAAAATCTGAATTGTCAGAATGAATAAATTCATTATCAACATCCTTTGTCGGATATGTCGGATAAAATTGACAAAATCTAAATTTCAGAATGAATAAATTCTATAACAATATCACTTTATCGGATATGTCGGATAAAATTGACAAAATCTAAGTATCAGAGTGACTAAATTATATATCAACATCCTTTTTCGGATACATAGAATAAAATTGACAGAATCTAAGTGCCAGAGTGAATAATTTTTTTTTATCAACATCATTTGCCAAACACATCAAATAAAATTGGCAAAATCTAAATTTCAGAATAAATAAATGCTTTAACAACATCCTTTATCGGATATGTTGGATAAAATTGACAAAATATAAGCATCAGAGTGACTAAATTCTATATCAACATCCTTTTCTAGGATACATAGGATAAAAATTGACAAATTTTAAGTTTTAGATTGAATAATTTTTTTTTTATCAACATCCTTTGCCTTATAAAACTTATAGAAATGAAAAAATCTAAGTATCATAGGGAATAAATTCATTATCAACATCCTTTGTCAGATATGTCGGATAAAATTGACAAAATATAAGCATCAGAGTGAATAATTTTTTTTTTTATCAACAACCTTTGCCAGATACAACGAATAAAATTGACAGAATCTAAGTGTCAGAGTAAATAATTTTTTTTATCAACATCCTTTGTCAAATGCATCGAATAAAAATTGACAGAATTTAAATATCACAATGAATAAATGCTTTAACAACATCCTTCATCTGATTTGGCGGCTAAAATTGACAAAATCTAAGTATCAGAGTGATTAAATTCTACATCAACATCCTTTTCTCGGATACATAGATTAAAATTGACAAAATCTAAGTGTTAGAGTGAATATATTTTTTATATATCAACATCTTTTGCCAGTTACATCGGATAAAATTGACAAAATCTAAGTATCAGAGTAACTAAATTCATTATCAACATCCTTTGTCGGATATGTTGGATAAAATTGATAAAATCTAAGTATCAGAGTGACTAAATTCCATATCAATATCATTTT